>NW_022195918.1:0-1174 GCF_008641045.1 Pistacia vera
GCTTGAGAACTTCGCATTACAGCTGCAGTCACAGTCCCCGACTAGACTTCTGGTAACCTCTCTACTCCCTAGCCCTCACTAAATTAGCCTCTCTCACTCTTGCTGACTTGAGTGTCGGAGTGCCTACGGCAAACACCACCCCGGTATTTTCCGTCGCTTCATGTTTGTTTTCTTACGTGTGTTGGTGTAGCAGATCGCTAGTGGCTTCAACCTCACAAGATCAGTCTCTCCTTCCGTATAGGTAGATTTTTACGTCCATAGTAACGAGGAGGCTTAGCATAGGCGTTTAGTTGGAGAAGATTAGCCAAATCTTTTCAGCTTTTTTTGGCAAAACAATGATAGCTACAAAATCCTCGTTATTGTGGTTGGATAGATCGGTTACTACCCAATGGTGCTAGCGATGTTATCATACACGCATCAAAGACTTGTCGCCAAATTTAATTTTTTTTTTTTTCCAAATTTTTATTTAATTTATTATTATTATTTTCAAATATATTAATAATTTATATTTTCTAAATAATTATAGTTATATTTAACTAATTATTTACATTTAACCAAAAAAAAAAATTCGTTTTTTTTTTTTCAAATTTTCATAATTTTTTTTATTTTCAGGATTCTCTTCTTTTTTACTTTTTTTTTTTTTTTGGAAATTATATTATATAATTTCATAAAATATATACAATCTTAATGAAATATTGTTTGTAGTTTTATAAATATTTAATTGAAAGATATTATTATAATTTTTAAAAATAATATATATATACTTTAAAATTTTTTTAGAAACACACATAGTTTAAAAGTGAAACCTCCATTGTAATTACAGAAATTGAAGATAGGGGTTTAAGTGCTTAGTTTTCAAGTTAGTGAAGATAATTATCATTTGTTTGTAATTTAGGAACGTAAGCAATATTAACCCTATACTAGATATGATCCGACAAGAATGTCTATTTTTCTGTTAAAACTAACGTCTAAATTTAACGATGGTGGAAAAATGGTTTTTTCAAAGTTTGTCGGTGGGCAAAGTCAATAAGGTAAACTTTGGGTGGGAAAATGTCATTCTCTCTTATTTTGAACAGTGGTATATAACTGTTATGTCTATAAAATTGCCAGGGAGATCAGATGAAGATCATTGTTTGTGATTCTTCTAAATATGAACACCTATCAATTTTCTGTT
>NW_022195919.1:0-2932 GCF_008641045.1 Pistacia vera
ACAGTACAGGTTCTTCAATTCAAGGAACTTGCACATGTATATTAATTTAATTATAATCTCACTCAATTAGTTTTCCTAAATTTATATTAAATTATTTATCTCCCCTAATAGTAATTCCTGGATTCGTCTATACCCATGAGAGAGATTTTTGATACTTTTATAAGGTTTTTTTTTTTTTTCCTTTCTAATAATCTCCGAGGGTAATAGTTTAATTTAATATTAATCGATCTGACAGTATTCAACAAACAATCTTGTATTATTGTTGGAATAAATACCAAATGAAAATCATAATATTTCCAAAGCAATATTGCTTCCAAAAACAGTAGTGTTTTTTTTGGAATTAAAGAAGAGAGAATTTGATTTCATAAGCTATCCAGAAAATCTGAAAGATAAAGATGTGGACAAGAATGCATAGCACAAATTATTTGTGCACCGTATCAATCAAACCCATTATTGTATTTTCCATTCTTTACAATAAGTCATACTGAATGGTCCCTAGGTGTCCATCCACCAGTCCTTTTTCATAAATAAAAAGAAAAGCACTTCTGAGATAAGTGCTTCTCTCTCCTTCACCCCCTTCCCCTCATCTATTTTCAAACATTTCTTCATAATTCAATGTATCCACAAGTAGATAATACAAGAGTGTGTTTGGTTCAGAGAATATTGTATTACTGATAATATTATATCAAGGGGAAGATAAACTACCCTGAATATTACTGGAAATTTTATATTAAATGTGTTTTGTTAGATTGAAATAAATTGGTGAGTATGTTATATAAATTATTGAATTATCCTTCTTTTTTGGTATTATTATTATTATTTAGATTATTTCTAATCTTCTACATTTGAGAATTTAGCTAAAACACCCTCATAATAAAAATTTAAAAATTAACAAAAATGCTCCAGCCACCCAAGCCATTGCCGACCGTCGGCGTCCATGGCTAGATCGGTGCATGGCCAGCCCAACCACTAGTCTTGGGTAATTGTTTTTAAGTTCAAAGGTATTTATGTCTTAAATTTTTTGTATATACGGATAAAATAGTCCATGAATAATTTTGTAAATTATTTTCAAAACAAGGGTATTATTGTCCAAAAATTTTAATAATTAAGAGTAAAATTGTAACAAAATTAAGATTACCTAATAATATTAAAATACCTAATAAAATGATGGTATTCAGATTACCACCTATATATATAACCAACATTAATTGCCGTTGGTTTTAAAAGATTATCGAAATGTTATATTATTTGACAATCAAACATTGTCGTGTAAGTAATAAAATATGACATCACCCTATTAATATGATATTAACTCCAACCAAACGCCCCTAATAATTACGTTGTGGAAGACATTAAAAGGTAATTGAGTGATGTAATCTAATTAATTAATACATAATTAAAGACATATAATATAAAGTTTGGATGAGTGATGGAATTTTGATGTCTCAACCACTAACTTAATTTATAGTGTTTGGAGTTTAAATTTTATCAACTTAGTAAGGTCCACCAACCTCCTATTGTTTAATGCACATCATATTTTATACCCCAAACTTATATTAACTTTAATATTAATAATAATAATAATAATATAATACAAGAAATTAGAATCATAAGAAAGAAGATTATGTCATGGAATTTAAACACAATAGTTTATAATGGCTAACGATGGCCATATCTTGGTTGTCGTTGATGACTGGCTACGACCAGATCTTTTTAGCCAGATCCATTGTAGATTTGGCTGAAAAGGTTAGATCGACACACTACCAACCAGATCTAGCTGGTAGTGCACCATTATACCAGATTCCGGCCAGCTTCTAGCAATGGTGGCCGGAATCTGGCAAATGTGGGTTACTGAGGTGTTTTTGTCAACTTCTAAATTTTTTTTGGAGGTGTTTAGTTAAATTAACAAATATAGGGGGTTTAAAAAGCATTGAATACAAATCCAGGGGGTTTAAAAAGTATAGAATAATATTTTGAGAATAAGGAAATAAGTATAGTATTTTGGATAGAATAGGAAATAGAGTAGTGAAAAATTGTATACCAATGGGGAAGAGTTGAGTGGTTATTACGAGATAGAATTTAAAAATTAACAAAACACCCCTTTAGGTTTGTTAATTTACTAAACACTCCTGTAATAAAATATTAAAAATTAACAAAAACACTCTCACCCACGCATTAAATACCGGCAGCTGGCTACCACTGTAGTATCGATGCAAGACCGGTTGGATCTGGCCGGTCATGCGTTGATATGACATTTTTCAGCCAGATCCATCGTGGATCTAGCCGAAAAAGGCTAGATCTATGGCTAGATCCGGCCATTGACGGACAGATTTGGCCGCGTTTTGGTCATCAACGATGACCAAAGATATGACTGTCGTTGACGACTAGATACAACCAGATCTTGGCCGTAGATCTGACATTTCTGACCAGATCCATGGTGGATCTGGCCGGAAAATGCTAGATCAACGCACTACCAGTCAGATCCAGTCAGTAGTGCGCTATTATACCAGACTCCGGCCACCTTCAGACGGTGGTGGCCGAAATTTGGCAAATGTAGGTAGATGGGGGTGTTTTTGTCAATTTTTAAACTTTTTTTGGGAGGTGTTTAGTTAAAGGCCGAACGACATGCACCTACCCATAGTTTTCCATAACGATAATTTGATACCCAAAAGGTTTGAAAATGACAATTACCCACTTTCTGTCTATCTCTGTTAATAAAATCTGTTTAAGTAAGGGCAATATAGTAATTTTATACCCATTAACTTTAAATTAATCAATAAATCCCTATAGTTTTTTATTTCATTTTTCTCTTCTCTTTCTCATCTTCTTCTTCATCTCTCCCTTCTCTTTCTTTCTTTTCCTCCGTCTTTTCCCTCCTCCCCTCTTCTCTTTTTTTTACTTTTCTTCTCCGTCTTTTCCCTTCTCTTTCTTC
>NW_022195920.1:0-762 GCF_008641045.1 Pistacia vera
CCATACATGAAAGTAAAAATTCATATACACCCCTGTATTTTTTGAGACAATTTAATCTCTGTGGTTTTGACAAAGTAATAATCGAGTAATTTTAACCGATAGGAATAAATTTTAAAAAAAAAAAAAATTTTAAACTTTGATTTGATATAGTCTAGCATTGTTAATGAAAATTACTAGTTATTTTATATACCATTTTATAACATTTTAAACGGTCGTATAATGGTTTATAAATGGATTTTTTTTTGGTGACCAAAGGGTATTCGGGCCAGCTTGTGTGTAACTCAACTAATCTTTTAGGGTCTTGAAGTTGAAAGTTGGGTAAATCTCCTTAGTGGTCACTCCTATTAGCAATCCAGATTGATCGAATTCAATACCTCTTGAGTAATACACCCAAAAGTCATAGTTGACCGTTGGGCCACCCGATGATGGTTTATAAATGGATATTAATTAGTGTCTCAAATTAAGTTTATTATGATTTAAAAAAAAGAAGTCAGGAATCTAAACAATTAAAGAAACCAAAAATTTTAAGGAATAATTTTGTTTTTGGAAATCAGGAGTGTCTAGGACAGCTTGCTCATACCTCAACTAATGTCTCGAGGCTCTGAAGTTAACAATTAAGTAATCCTCTGGTGGCTATCACTATTAACAATTAAGGAGAAGAAATAAATTCATGATGATTTAAAAAAAAAAAAAAAATCCCAAAATTAGCAAATTTTAAAAAGCAGTCAAACTTCAACTAATTTAAGCCCATCCTTGGATTTT
>NW_022195921.1:0-11402 GCF_008641045.1 Pistacia vera
ATGGGAAAGCAGAGAAATAGAAAGAATAGAAAGAGAAAATGAGTAAAGTCACGAAGAGTGGGTTGAGTCCCCAGCCGTGCCTCCGGTAAGATGAGGCCGTGACATACACCAGAGAGTATATAGAAAAGAGTATGAGAAACAGAAACAGAAAGAGAACAGAAATGAGAAGAGAAGAGAGTAAGGAAAGAATTAAGAGAAAGAGTTACGGGGATAGATGAGTAGAGGATTTACTTACTGAGCATTATTTTGCTCACCCCGTTGTTTTTCTATATTTTTGCAGGTTCTAGATAAGGACGCAGTCGGATGGATGTCGGCGGGCGAGGAGGAGTAGTTACACTGTCCACCACACTTTTGTGAACTTTTGTAAAGGATACTGACTTTTGTAAAAGAATATGTATATTAAATAAAAGATAATTTGGGCCCAACTATTTTTATTAATGTGCTCGTATTTTATTATACGTATTTTTTTTATGAGTATAGTAGTATCAAGCAGCTATTAAAATTATTTATGGGAAGAGCCATTTCTGTATAGATACTATGCTGATCAGATGATACGTAGCTGTGTCCCGAAAGAGGAAATGGAGAGTATTCTATGGCATTGCCACGAGAGGGAAGTGGGTGGCCATTTTGGAAGAACTGGGACAGTAGCCAAGGTCCTTCAATCTGGATTTTATTAGCCAACCCTATTCAAAGATGCCTTCCAGGTGGTTCAGGAATGTGATCAATGTCAACAGAGTGGAAATATTTCAAGGAGAGATGAGATGCCCTTGAATAATATCTCAGTTATTGAGCTGTTTGATATTGGGAATTGACTTCATGGGTCATTTCCCAAATTCTTACGAGAACATGTACATTTTGGTAGCGGTGGATTATGATTCGAAATGGGTTGAAGCAGTTGCATTGCCATCCAATGATGCCGAGGTGGTGGTTAACTTTATGAGAAAGAACATTTTGTCAAGATTTGGGGTACCACAAGCAGTCATCAGTGATGGGGGGTCTCATTTTTTCAATAGGCAATTAGATGTGCTTTTGGGAAAAATATGGAGTGAAACATAGAGTGGCTACACCATGTCATCCCCCAAACTAGCGGGTAGGTGGAACTGTCGAACAGAGAACTTAAGGGAATTTTAGATAAGACAGTCAATGCATCTAGGAAGGATTGGTCACGAAAGTTAGATGATGCACTATGGGCATACCGCACTGCATTCAAGACTCTAATTGGTATGTCTCCATTTAGGTTAGTATATAGGAAGGCATGTCACTTGCTGGTGGAACTCGAGCATAAGGCATACTGGGCAATCAAGCAGCTAAACATGGATTTACAAGCTGCTAGGGAGGAAAAGATGCTGAATTTGAATGAACTCGATGAGTTTCGTCATGAAACGTATGAGAATGCTTGGATATACAAGGAGAAGACCAAGAAGTGGCATGACAAGCATATCAGGAAGAAGAACTTTGAAGTGGGTCCGAAAGTTTTGTTGTATAATTCTGGACTTAGGCTTTTCCCTGGAAAACTTAAGTCTAGATGGTCCGGACTCTTCATAGTTACAAGAGTTTACCCATACGGGGCAGTAGAGGTGTCACATGAAGAATGTAACGCCCCACTTGAGGTACATAGTAAATTATGTTGTATGTTTGAATGTTTATTGCTTTGTTCTCATTTGAGTTTGTATGTCGTTATTTTGTTGAGTGTTTGCCCTGATTTTGGTTGAGTTTTGGCGAAGTTGGAATTTCGGTCTTCGTCGGGGCGAAGAAGAGTCTTCGCTGCGGCGACATTGGCTTTGTAATGGCGGTGTCGACTCTGTAATTTTTCGCTGGGGCGACGGAACTTTCTTTGTCGCGGTGATGGGACGGAAGAAAAGTTTATTGAGGTTTCTAGAGAATTCTCCATAGGGGAAAAACGACCATTCTACCCCTAATTAGCAGGAAATGTGGGGATTGAATTGTAAGGAACTTTTATGGAGAATATGTTAGAATGGGGGCGTGTTTGTAATGAATCAAAGGATAAAGGTAGAGTTTTTAAGAAAGAGCAAGGGCAATATGGGAATGAATGAAGATATTTTGAGCTAAAAAGGGGTTAAGCTTAGTAAACCCTTCATTCTTCATCTTCCACCGCCTCTTCCATTCTCCATTTCCTTTCAACTTTCCCTTTAACCTTTCAAGACTTTTAGAGAGCTTTTTGAGTAGTTTGGAGTAGAAAAAGTAATCTAAGACATCCTGAGGTAAGGATTCTTGCTTTAGATATGAAGTTTTGCATATATTTGTATATTAAAATCTTATGGTGTTATCATTTAATGGGTAGAGAAGAGACAAGCATTGTAAAGGAAAGGAAAGTGCTAGTGAGATCTCTCCATTACAAGGTAAGTAAATCCCAATCCAAGTTTCTATTTGAGAACTCTTTTGAGTAGAGATTTAGTAGGAATTGTGTATGCATGTTAGATGATATGTTATGGAGAATTGAGATGGAGATGAATAATTGCTTTGTGGTTGTGAAATACACTTCAATTATGAGAAGTGTGATGTGTGATGAGAATGTAGTTTGAGATGAAATTGGAGGAGATTGAGAAATCTTTTGGAAGTGCTATGTTGTGACAGGCATTATAGCTTGGTAAGGGAGTTTTCTCCCATTTTGGATGGTTCAAGAGAGGAATAGAACCATAGATAAAGTAGAGTTTATGTATGCCCACTAGTTGTTTGATGAAATGCCTAAGAGAATCATGAATAGTAAACCTTACTTCTTGCAAATTGCATGTTGGCATTTCATGAGTGCAGTAGTGGAGAAGATTAATTGTGCATTGAGAAGTGGCTTGAGAAAGAGTAGAGAACTTTGTGTATGACCTACTCTAAGAGTAGAGAGAATGAGAAAAATACTAAAAAAGGGTTGGTGCTTTGTGATCTCTACCCGGTAGTTACTAAAATGGGTTGGTGCTTTGTGATCTCCACCTAAAACTTATGAAAAGCGGGTTGGTGCTTTGTGATCTCCACCCGAAAGTCATGAAGAGTGGGTTGGTGCTGTGTGAACTCCACCCGGCCGTGCCTCCAGTAAGATGAGGCTGTGACATATAGCAGAAGTTAAGTAACGAGAGTTGTGTGAAAGAGAAAATAATAAATGAGATAAGAAGAGTGTAAGGAAAGAATTAAGAGAAAAAGTTACGGGGGCAATCGAGTAGAGGATTTACTTACTGAGCAATATTTTGTGCTCACCCCGTTGTTTTCTTTGTGGCTGTAGGATCTATGTGAGAACGCAGTCGGATGAGCATCGACAAGCGAGGAGCAATAGTTACACTGTCCGCTATTTTAATGTCATTTTGTAAATGATATTATATTTTTTATAAAGAATGTTTAAATGTAATAAAAGGAAATTTTGGGCCCATTTATTTTTACTAATATAAATGTATTCTACTTGATATATTTCTATGAGTATTCTAGCATAAAGCAGTTATTACATTTTTGGTATCAGAGCAGAGATTTTGGGATGTAACAGTGTACTATTCTCATCGCTACGACGTCCGATAACCGACTGTGTGAGTTAATTCTTTCCTTACTATATGTGTTTCTCAAATTGATTAAATGTGACTGTTTTGTAGATAAGGCGTAGTAACCGAAAACGTGGTAAGGGTGTGATGAATGAGGGAGAATCTTATAATCCACCAGAAGCTATGCCCCCTCCCTTGGATAAAGCTAGAGTTCGGGGGATTATGCAACAAGTTATGGCAGAAACCTAAGGGAGTTGTAACCCCCGTGCAGGTACCACCAAGTACTAATGTCGAAAGAGGACAACCGGTACCTCCCCCAGTATAGAATAGAGTTAAACCGATTTATGGTCTTCCCAGTCAACATCAACCCTCAGAGTTTAAGGGTACTACAGACCAAGGAATAACAGAAGAATGGTTTAGGTCCGTAGAGCGAACAACAGGTTTATTCCCCATGACGGACTGGGAGAAGATCCGGTATACAAGTTTCTTGTTTTGGGGTGATGCTCGAATTTGGTGGGAACTAATGGAAGAAACCCATGATGTGGCAACGATGACTTGGGAAGAGTTCAGGCAAGAGTTTGAGGCCGAGTATAGAATAGAGGACCGAGTTCATGAGAAGGTCCAAGAATTTATCAGTTTACAGTAAGGGTCTAGTACCGTGAAGGAGTACTCAGTGAAATTCAACTCCCTTGCAAGATTTTCACCTAGAATAGTTAGTACTCCAGCATTGAGAAGAGATAAGTTTGTACATGGATTAAAGCCGGAGATAGCACGGGATATAATGACAAGCTCTGATCCCCTTCGGACTTATAGTGAGGCTTTGAGGCGAGCAATGAGGGCGAAAATATTCGAGAATAAAATTCCCCTAATAGGTTCCTCGACAAGAGGACCAAGTGAGCCACCCTCCGCCCTGCAGAGAGAGAAATTTGAGGGTGTGAAAAGCAAAGAAATGAAGAATTAGAAAAAGAAGTTTCAATTTAGACAGAATAGAAGAAAGTGGAAGAATAAGCGGCCCCGGATGAAAGGGTTTCCTTTTTGCCCTAAATGTGGGAGGAACCACCCAAGAGAGTGTCTGAGAGACCAGAGGGTGTGTTTTAGGTGCCGACATCCAGGGCACTTGATGAGAGATTGTAAAGCTCCTCTTCCACCACCCGCACAGAGTTCTGAAGGTACTACGAATGCCAGAGTGTTTATTGTGGTACAGGGTTAAGCAGAAGCTAGTCCATCAGCCGTTACTGGTCAGTTGTTATTCCATGTTCTTCCTTTATATGCTTTAATTGATTCCGGAGCCACTCATTCTTTTATATCTTATGGGATGATAGAGAGGTTAGGTTTGAAACCTACTAGAGTGACTCAACCCATTAGGATAGAGTTACCTGATGGGGTTAGTGTTCTGACGTAAGAGATGTTGACAGGAGAGTCTGTGGTGATCCAAGGTAGAGAATTATCAGTTGATTTAATAGTTTTTTATATGCCCGACTTTGATGTGATATTGGGCATGGATTTCCTAGGGAGATTGATTGTTAGAAGAAGAAAGCCAGATTTAATCTCGATAATGGAGATAAATTTAGTTTTAGAGAGGGCCATCAGTTGAGCATGTTGATTAGTAGTGTGAAGGCTAGAAAGATGTTGAGAAAGGGGTGTTTGAGATATATTGCCCATGTAGTTCAGAGTGGTGATGTTCCACACCGAGAGATTCAGAGGGTGCCAGTAGTTCGAGATTTCCTAGACGTGTTTCTGGAAGAGTTACCGGTTTTGCCTCCAGAAAAGGAAGTTGATTTTAGTATTGAATTAGCACCAGGGACAACACCAATATCTAAAGCCCCTTATCGAATGGCCCCAGCAGAGCTTCAAGAATTAAAGAAGCAAATTTAAGAGCTTTTGGACAAAGGCTTTATCCGATCGAGTCATTCTCCCTGGGGAGCTCCAATTTTGTTTGTGAAGAAGAAAGATGGGTCACTATAGATGTGTATCGATTATAGAGAGTTGAATAAAGTGATAGTGAAGAATAAGTGCCCGCTACCTCGCATTGATGATTTGTTCAATCAATTGAAAGGTGCTGCAGTGTTCTCTAAAATTGATTTGAGGTCAAGGTACCATCAGGTAAGAGTGGCTGAGCAAGATGTGGCTAAGACTGCTTTCCATACAAGGTATGGGCATTATGAGTTTGTAGTGATGTCGTTTGGTTTGACTAATGCCCAGCAGTTTTTATGGACTTGATGAACTGGGTATTCCATGATTATTTGGATCGGTTTATAGTGGTTTTCATTGATGATATCCTGGTTTATTCTAAGTCGAGAGAAGAGCATGAGGAACATTTGAGAATAGTATTGCAAAGATTGAGAGAAAGAAAGTTGTACGCTAAATTTTCTAAGTGTGAGTTTTGCTTGATCAGGTGATATTTTTGGACCATACTGTGTCTGCGGAAGGAATTTCAGTGGATCCGAGTAAAGTGCAGGCCATCCTTGAATGGCAGAGGCCGAGGACGGTGAAAGAAGTCAGGAGTTTCTTAGGCTTAGCAGGTTACTACCGGCAATTTGTAGCAGGGTTCGCCCAGTTGGCTAAACCATTGACAGCTCTTACCAAACAAAGAACTCCTTTTGTATGGTCAGAAGCATGTGAAGAAAGCTTTCAGGAGTTGAAAAAGAGATTAACGACAGCTCCCGTGTTAGTGTTACCACAAGAAGGTGTAGATTATGACATTTATACAGATGCCTCACTACAAGGACTTGGTGATGTGTTAATGTAGTTAGGTAGGGTGATAGCATATGCCTCTCGGCAATTGAAAAAGTATGAGACGAGATACCCTACGCATGATTTAGAGTTGGTAGCCGTGGTCTTCACACTAAAGATTTGGAGGCATTACCTTTATGGTAACAAAAGTAATATCTACACCAATCATAAGAGTTTAAAGTATTTCTTCACTCAGAAGGAGTTGAATATGAGACAGAAAAGGTGGTTAGAGCTGGTTAAGGATTATGAGTGTGAGATCAAGTATCAACCAGGAAAGGCCAATGTAGTAGCCAATGCCTTGAGTAGAAAAGCTTATTTGTCTCGGCCCACTAAGCAGAAAGAGTTGATAAAAGAATTATGTAGAGAACAGATTGAAGTACTTCCAGGAAGGATTGCCAGGTTAGAGGTTCAGTCTACATTACTGGAGGAAGTTAGAGATAAGCAAGTGGCCGATGAGTGGTGTCAGAGAATAGTTCAGCAAGTGCATGAGAGTAAGACAACAGAGTTTCAAGTAATAGATGGTGTCCTTTATTTCAGGAATCGGTTGTGTATCCCTTAGAATGATGAGTTGAGGAAGAGACTACTTACAGAGGCTCATGACACACCGTACACTACTCATCCTAGAGCAACCAAAATGTATCAAGATGTAAAGAGAGGCTATTGGTGGCCAGGTATGAAGAGAGATATTGCAGAATTTGTAGCTAAATGTTTGGTTTGTCAGCAGGTGAAAGTAGAACACCAAAGGCTGTCGGGGTTGCTTCAGCTACTAAGTATTCCCGAGTGGAAATGGGAGAGTATTTCGATGGATTTTATCATAGGTCTCCCCAGAATACAGAGAGGGTATAATGCTATATGGTGATTGTGGATAGGTTAACCAAGTCAGCCCATTTCCTTCTAGTAAAAGAGAGCACCACTATATATCAGTTGGCTCAAATTTATATTAAGGAGATAGTCAGCTTGCATGGTGTGCCCAAGACAATAGTGTTAGATAGAGATTCCAGGTTTGTCTCAGCTTTCTAGATGAGTTTACAAAGGAATTTGGGTACCCGTTTAGCATTCAGTACTGCCTATCATCCTCAGACGGATGGCCAAATAGAGAGAACGAACCAGGTGCTTGAGGATATGCTGAGAGCTTGCTGTATGGATTATAAAGTCTCCTGGCATGAGATGTTACCCTTAGTGGGGTTTGCTTCCAACAACAGTTATCAGTCTACAATTAAAATGGCGCCTTACGAGGCCTTGTATGGTAGACGATGTAGGTCTAAACTACATTGGGATGAGATTGGCGAAAGGGATGATTTAAGTACCGCTCTTGGGCCAGAGGTGACTCAGAAGATGATGGAGGACGTAAGGTTAATTAGAAACAGAATAAAGCAAGCCCAAGATTGACAGAAGAGTTATGCCGACTTGAAGGGGAAAGAGGTTGAATTCCAAGTGGGCGATAAAGTATTTTTGAAAGTTTCCCCCTACAAGCGAGTAATGCACTTCGGAAGCAAAGGGAAGTTAGCACCGAGATATGTAGGTCCGTTTGAGGTATTGCAACGAGTAGGAACGGTGGCCTACAGATTGGCACTACCACCTAGCATGGACAAGGTGCATGATGTGTTCCATGTCTCGATGCTTCGGAAGTACGTAAGTGACCCCTCCCATATCTTGAAAGTAGATGATGTTGACTTAGAAGAGAACCTTGTGTATGAGGAACGTCCAGTACAGATTTTGGACCAAAAGATTAAAGAACTCTGGAATAAGAGTACTCCATTAGTAAAGGTCCTTTGGCGAAATCGCAAGGTCGAAGAGACCACATGGGAGGTAGAGCAAGACATGCAGAATCGTTACCCGGAATTATTTGTGTGAATTTCGGGGACGAAATTCTTTTAAAGGGGGAGAATTGTAACGCCCCACTTGAGGTACATAGTAAATTATGTTGTATGTTTGAATGTTTATTGCTTTGTTCTCATTTGAGTTTGTATATCGTTATTTTGTTAAGTGTTTACCCTGATTTTGGTTGAGTTTTGGCGAAGTTGGAATTTTGGTCTTCACCGGGACGTTGGCTTTGTAATGGCGGTGTCAGCTCTGTAATTTTTCATCGAGGCGACGGGACGACAGAAAAGTATATTGAGGTTTCTAGAGAATTCTCCATAGGGGTAAAATGACCATTCTACCCCTAATTAGCAAGAAAAGTGGGGAGTGAATTGTAAGGAAATTTTATGGAGAATATGTTAGAATGGGGGTGTGTTTGTAATGAATCAAAAGATAAGGATGGAGTTTTTAAGAAAGAGCAAGGACAATATGGGAATGAATGAAGATATTTTGAGTTAAAAAGGGTTAAGCTTAGTAAACCCTTCATTCTTCATCTTCCACCGCCTCTTCCATTCTCCATTTCCTCTCAACTTTCCCTTTAACCTTTCAAGACTTTTAGAGAGCTTTTTGAGTAGTTTGGGTAGAAAAGTAATCTAAGGCATCCTAAGGTAAGGATTCTTGCTTTAGATGTGAAGATTTGCATATATTTGTATATTAAAATCTTATGGTGTTATTGTTTAAAGGGTAGAGAAGAGACAAGCATTGTAAGGGAAAGGAAAGTGCTAGTGAGATCTCTCCATTATAAGGTAAGTAAATCCCAATCCAAGTTTCTATTTGAGAACTCTTTTGAGTAAAGATTTAGTAGGAATTGTGTATGCATGTTAGATGATATGTTATGGAGAATTGAGATGGAGATGAATAATTGCTTTGTGGTTGTGAAATACACTTCAATTATGAGAAGTGTGATGAGTGATGAGAATGTAGTTTGAGATAAAATTGGAGGAGATTGAGAAATCTTTTTGGAAGTGTTTTGTTGTGACAGGCATTATAGCTTGGTGAGGGAGTTTTCTCCTATTTTGGATGGTTCAAGAAAGGAATAGATCCATAGATAAAGTAGAGTTTATGTATGCCCACTAGTTGTTTGATGAAATGCCTAAGAGAATCATGAGTAGTAAACCTTACTTCTTGCAACATTGCATGTTGGCATTTCATGAGTGCAGTAGTGGAGAAGATTAATTGTGCATTGAGAAGTGGCTTGAGAAAAAGTAGAGAACTTTGTGTATGACCTACTCTAAGAGTAGAGAGAATGAGAAAAATACTAAAAACAGGTTGGTGCTTTATGATCTCCACCCGGTAGTTACTAAAACGGGTTGGTGCTTGTGATCTCCACCTAAAAGTTACGAAAAGCGGGTTAGTGCTTTGTGATCTCCACCCGAAAGTCACGAAGAGTGGGTTGGTACTGTGTGAACTCCACCTGGCCGTGCCTCCGGTAAGATGAGGCCGTGACAATAGCAGAAGTTAAGTAACGAGAGTTGTGTGAAAGAGAAAATAATAAATGAGATAAGAAGAGTGTAAGGAAAGAATTAAGAGAAAAAGTTATAGGGGCAGTCGAGTAGAGGATTTACTTACTGAGCAATATTTTGTGCTCACCCCGTTGTTTTCTTTGTGGTTGCAGGATCTAGGTGAGAACGCGGTCGGATGAGCGTCAACAAGCGAGGAGCAATAGTTGCACTGTTCGCTGTTTTAATGTCATTTTGTAAATGACATTCTATTTTGTATAAAGAATGTTTATATGTAATTAAAGGGAATTTTGGGCCCATTTACTTTTACTAATATAAATGTATTCTACTTGATATATTTATATGAGTATCCTAGCATAAAGCAGTTATTACAAAGAAAAGGGTACATTTAAGGTCAATGGATAGAGTTGAAGCCATACATTGATGGGGTTATGAGTTGCAAGTCATTTCCCATCCAACTTGACATCGCGACATGAACACTTGAGAAAGTCGAGCTTTCGACTATAAACAAGCGCTTCTTGGGAGGCAACCCAAGTGTTTTCATTTTCATTTGTTTGTGTATTGCTTTTGAATTTGTTTAGTTGTTTTATAGTTTAAAATAATTGAAATTTTGTGTGTTTTTGGGTATTTCAGGTGAATTATCAAATTAAGGCAGAAAAGAGAATTAGCAAGTTTTCGCCTTAGCAATGTACGCTTTGCGCAAAATGGAAGTCGAAAAGTCCAGACTTCATCATGGCGAAACAAGTTCTTTGTCGAGGCGTTGTTTTCTCTGGAATTTTTCACCGCGGTGAGATAACTTTCTTCGCCACGGCATAGAAGGTATTGCAAAATTGTGCTAAGGAATTTTCGCCGTGGCGACATTTTCTCTGGAATTTTTCACGACGGTAAAGAATTTTTCTTCACCGCGGCAACGATTGGGAATTAAGAACTTTGCCGCGGCGAAAACTGTTTTATATAAAAACCCACACTACTCTTCATTTTTCACGAGAAACTTCAAAACGCATCCAAGAGCCAAACACTTCCACCTTCAATCCAGAGCTTCTCCAGTGAATTCCCATCCTTATACCTCACTCCTTAACCCACACAAACACCAAAACAACTCATTTTAGCAAATATTGTTGCGAAAATTTGAAGAAATATTTGGAAACCCTTGGTTTTCAAAAATTGTGGATCTTGCAATTTGGACCGAGATTGGTGAAATCGGTGGTACAATCATCTTGGGTTTGGTAAGACTTCGAGTTCTCCCACATCTAAATTTCTCAATTTTGATTGTAATGCTTTAAGTTTGAAATATTATTTGAATGTGTTGAGTAGTGGATTTTTGGTAAAGTTTGTGATTTGATATTGATTAAAGGAGTGTAGATTTGGCTTTGTATTGTGTTGAAGAAGTTTGGTTTTCGATTTGGGAGTGTTTTGTTGAGTTTGGAAGAATAGTGAGTTTGGGGGGTCTAGGTGCAATTTTTTGAAACTTTGGTGTTTTTGCAGGAGAGATTGTGGTCAGTAGTAAGGGAACTTAGCGTTGAATTGTCTGGTTGAATCCTTAGTTTGGGGGTACATTTGGGTATTCACAGTGAAAACAAAACATGCCGATCAAAATAGCTTCCAAGGATAAAGGAAAAGGGAAACAAGTAGACAATAGGTTTGTTAGTGACAAGGCTCGACAACGGTATGAAGGTGCAATCAAAAGAAAAGATAAGGGGTTTATTGCTGAGCATGGATTGACCACTACCCATGCAAAAGAGTAGAGTCGAGGGAGAAAGTGGGACATATTCATGAATGACCCTGAACATTTAGCCATAGAATCGATAGTGAGAGAACTCTATGCCAACTTTCCTGAGTGTAATTGTAAAACCCCCCTCCAGTCAGGTATCCT
>NW_022195922.1:0-1027 GCF_008641045.1 Pistacia vera
GCATGGCCACTTGTCAACTTGCATAACTGAAGAATAACAACTCATGCAACTTGCATAACAACCGAGTAACAGCCTCGCCAACTTGCACAAGATCAGCTGCAACTTGTTAATTCGTTCAACTGAAAACTTGATCCACTTGTAGTTTGTTGAGCGACATGCAGAACGTGCCGATATTCAGAAATTGAAAAACTTCAGTTGCTTGAGCTGAAGCTTGTTGTAGTTTACATTTGAAGACCAAAGAATTTATAAGCTTTGTCAGAATTACGCATATATATATATATTTCATATAACGCATATACTAGGTACCTGCATGTAGCTCAAAATTATTCTTTGTGTTGTGATTTATATATATCTGATAAGAAAAATGTTACGGACACTGACGTTTTACACTGAATTTTTACACCAAACGACGTGTCTACTGAATCAAGCAAAAATTATTACTCCCGATTTTACGAAGATTTGAAGAAAAGCGGGTTCTTTGAGTTAAACTCAAGCAAACATGTCAATGGAAGAAACATGAACAAGTTTATTGAGCTGTCACAATTTGCCCCATTGATTGTCGGAGATGAAAGGCAAAGTGTAAGAAATTTGAAGAGGGCCTCCACCAAAGAATTAGAAGAGTAGTGACCACAAACTCCCACCCGAATTTTGAGGAGTTGGCTAAGGCGGCTATGAGTGCTGAGAATAGTGAGGGAAGGTTGGATAGGAGAAAGCCACAGAAGCATAATCTTAATAATCAGGATTGGTCAGTTGGTGGCCCTAGTAATAAAAAACATAAGAGTGAGGGCAATTTTTCTGGAACGTCAAGTGGTTCAGGTCAAAACCAGAGATAGAATCAAGGACAACAATCAGTGGGTAGTAACATTTGCAATAGAGGATCCCATGACGATAAAAAGCAGAGTATAGGTACAAGTGGGGGTTAGTGGATAAAGTGCAATAATTGTGGGAGATACCATGTAGGGTAGTGCCGGCCGGAGAGGAAAACTCGATTGTTATAATTGTGGACAGAAGGACCACCTAAAAAAGG
>NW_022195923.1:0-1247 GCF_008641045.1 Pistacia vera
ATCTTAACTAAGTTATTTTCTTCGATGAATAATAATTATTTTTAATACAACATATTTATTTAAAATAGAATAACATCATTGAAATGAATCTTCTTTTTGTTACATTTGACTTATATTATATCATCTTTATTTAATTATTTAAATGATAGATTTTTCGGTTTGTTAGGATTCTTCATTTTTTTTTTTTTTTTTAAATTGAATAATATAAGATGAATTTAGAATATAAAATTACTTTTACTTAAATATAAAATGAGATTACCCTGTTAACCTCATTAAAATAAAAATAATGAGGGCTACTGATCAAATTGGTGGAGGCTAAAAATCATTTCCCATTTAGAAATCTTCTGCACTTCCCAAACTTCTGTGATAACAAACCACAGGCTTGATTATTTGACTAAATTCTAATGGGTTTAATAGTACATAAAAAAAATTCTAATTCATGAGTTTAGGGTTGTTAGCTTCTCACATAATCACTTATTTCACAATCTATCTCCCTCAATGTGTTTGGTAAACACATTTCAAAAGTGATTATAGGAGAAGTAGATTGTTGTATAATCTATTTTATTGAAGGGTTTCAAAAGTAGCATTTTTTAGCTTTTAGATTTTAATGGATGCCTTTAGGGGAGTAATTTACAAAATTACCCAAATTAAAATTAAAATCAAAATTCTTTTATTATAAATAATTTTTAAAATTAAAATAATAAAAATCTGGACAGGGCATAACTGCCCAACCACCGCCAGTAGTGGCAACAATCGTCATCGATGAACTTGTTGCCACTTGCCAGTGAGTGGATTGGCACTGCCGACACAATTACAATCACTGGCCAACTATCTATCAGGCCCGGCTTAAGGGGTAGGCAGGTGAGGCGCCTGCCTAGCCCCCCAAAAATATGGGTCAAAATTTTTTATAGTTTTTTTTTAATATATTAAAAAATAAAAATAGTATATGATTTTTTATGTAGGCCAGGAAAAAAAAAAAGACCTAAATTTATTATAAAATTTTTATATATATTCTCACTCAAAGTTTGACGAAATAACAAATTTGTACCTCTAATTTTATATATTCTAATTTATACCCATAAATTAACACATTGAATTCCTTTTAACAATAAAAGACTAAAATAGTCATTTACATGTCTCAAATTACTCTACCTCAATTCCATCCCAAAATTCGACATTTACATAAATCATCTCCACCCTTCTTTCGTTGCCAGCCGTTTGGAGCTGATTCCGATAAATTTTCTCAC
>NW_022195924.1:0-4566 GCF_008641045.1 Pistacia vera
TTTTTTGGCTTTTCGATTTTATCACAAAAAGTTAAAAAATAAACAAACCTAAAAAATCTCTAAATTAAGTAAAATCAACCAGAAAAATAAATATTTTAAATCATATTATCTTTTCTACTAGTTGATATATAATGTCGATAATGGATAATTTATAAGATTTTTCTTTTACAAAATTAAATATATTTCAATCTACAAAATATATTTTTCTTGGTGTATTAGAACTTTTGAACATTTTGATTCTCTCGTAATTTTTTAAAATTATAATCCTAAGTTGATATTCTCCCTCAAAAATAATCATCATTTATCAATTTTTATTACTTTCTATTTATTTAAAGATTTGTCACTTTTTAAATGTTATATTATCTATTATAAACATTAAATTTTAATTAAAAAAAAAACGTTTTTGTAACATCACATGCACAAAGCTTACAGTTTAAAAATCTCCTAATAAAAAATTCTCATAAATTATTAAATAAATTTATCATTAAGTTAAAACACAACGGAACTAAAATTTAAAAATTTTCAGATAGCGCGGGGGGGTTGAATGGTCAAATTTTGGAACTAAATTATTGTGGGCCGAGAATTGTGACATTTGAAATTGAACTTTTAGCCAATTGCCACGTACTCGTAAAAGACTCACTGTAGAGAAGCAAGTCAAGTAAATTTCATATTGCATTTAATAATTATAATAATTTAGACTAAACCTGCCGGCAAAGTGACGCTTAGGTTTTGATAGGATGTGTCATACGTATGTTAGTAACGTGAGTCCTTTTGATATCTACCGTGGGATGATTTTCTGGTTTCAGAATCACATCAACGTATGTTGATTCGAATTTGAAGATGATTTTGTTGGATATCTGCGATGATTAATGGAAAGACAGATAAATCTTGTTAGTTTAGTTTGCCAATTTATTTATTTATTTTGTTGGAGTAGTTTTACCGATCTATGTTAATAACTATAATTTTCATAATTTAATTAAAATCATAACATTTTAGCATCGTGTACTTTTTTTTTTTATTATTATTATTAGTTTTCTTTGTTAAAAATTATATTCATAAATTCATCTATTATTAGGCTTCTCTTTAAGGAAAAAAGAAAAAAGTATAAAAGAGGTTTTAGAAACAAATAATTTGCCATTTTGTTTGCGGTCAAAAATAATTTTCTGAAATAAGTTAACATTAATTTGTCATTTTATATAATATCAATTAAAATAATTATCACGTTAAAATTTAAGTTAAAACATTTTAATTTAGGTTTTTGAATTTTATACTAATTTTATAATACTTGAAAAATATTTATGAAAATTTCAATCAAATACATTTACTCAAAATATATTACCCACCCATAGGTAGCTCGGTGGACAATGGTAAAGGCAAACCAATAGATTGTGCATAACTTCAACCCACAGTCTTAGATTCAATGTTCAACTGTCTTAGGTTCGATTTCCCATTAGACATAAAAAATAGTATTTTTGCTCATAATTTACTTGGAGAGTTACGGCGTTTGGTTGTTAGAAGATACTTTCCCTTGAAGATTAATAAAGGTACGCGTAAATTAGCCTGAGCATCTTAGTCAAGAAACAAAATTAAATATTTTAATGAACTATTTAAATATAAAAAATATTTAATTATTAAGAGAGATTAAATAAAATTTAGTAAAATAAATAAATTGTAACATATTTAAAATATTAATAAAGTATTCATTTTAAGTAAATATTTCAAGAATCAAACTTTCAAGAATCAAACTTACATTTAATATTCTACTAAATATCTCATTAAATAACAGGAAAAAATAATATTTCTGTTATATAAATTTTTTTATTTATTTAAGAAATTTAAAACTATCAATCTATGTAATTTTATTTAGATGAGACAAAATCTTAACTATTGAAGGTAATTTATGATGTTAGCACTGAAATCTACAATGGAACCGGCAACAGAGAATCATCAAATTATATACATCTGAAGTGAGCTCTTATTTTTATTATATTAGTACAATGTCCCTTCTCTGTCTCACTATGTTGGGGACCCTTTTTGAGGACCCACAAAAATTGCACTGCTCAACCATAATTATACCAACCACGCGCCTTCCTCCACTTTTCTTCCACTCTCCCCGGCCCCACAATTTGAATCTCCCGTGCCCATATAGGCACTTTCTGTAAAAAAAAACATTTAGGTGCGTCTGTATTAATATTGTTCACTATCCTATCCCTATTCTATCCAAAATACATATTTGTTTTCTTACTTTGAAAATCTTATTTTATTTTATTTAATTACTTTTAAACTCCCTAAATTTATTAATTTAACTAACACCCTCCCAAAAAAGTTTAGAAATTAACAAAAACACTACCACTCACCCACATATACCAGATTCCAGCCATTACACCAGAAAGTAGCCAAAATCTGATATAATGGCACACTATCGGCTGGATCTGACCGATAGTGTGCCGATCTAGCATTTTTCGATTAGATTCATCATAGATCTAGCTAAAAAATGCCAGATTTACGACTAAAGATCTGACCGTTGATGACCAGATCTTTAGCTTTAGCTTGTCATCAATAACAACCAAATTTGGCTGTCGTTGACGATCAGATGTGGCTAGATTTGGCCGTCAACAGCCAGATCTAACCTTTCTGCCTAGATTCATGGTGGATCTAGCTGGAAAAGACCATATCGGCGCATGACCGGCCAGATCCAACTGGTCGTGTGCCAATATTGTGACTCCAGCCACCCTCGGCGGTGGTAGCTAGCTGTCAGTATTTAATGGGTGAATGTGGGTGTTTTTGTTAATTTTCAATATTTTATTACATAGGTGTTTAGTAAATTAACAAACTTAAGGCGTGTTTTTGTTAATTTTTTAATCTTACCTCGTAATAACCACCAAACTCTTACTTTTCAAAAATCTTATCAAAATACTAAAACAAACGCATCCAAAACAAAAACACACTAATTTTAAATTTTATTTTCCAATTTATATTTTAATTTACACATTTATAATTTCAAATATAGCAAAATTAAAATTTTACAAATTTATAAATCTATATTAAATTAATAATGAAAATTTATAAATGGATAAATCTGTATTAAATTAACAAAATAATTATAATTGAAACAAAATGGTTCATTTATAAATTAACAAAAATATAAATTTTGTTAATATATCATGTGTAGTTTTAACATGTTCTTAGAGCGTGTATTATTAAAAGAAATATTTTCATTATACAAATATACCTTATTTATAAGAGGATAAAAATAACTGTTTTTGATATCTTATTATTATATTTTTTTTATTTTTATGGTTTTAAAATGTTCAAGTTTCATATTAAGATCTCTAGATATTAAATTTACGATAAAAACATTTTTAATAAAATAATTCCATTCAATAAAGTATTCACCTATTGAATTTTATTAAAGTATTAATCACTTGAACAAATCAATTTAATAAAATTAAGATTTTAATATTATTAACGCTTTGTATTTGTCATTTAATAATACATATAGATAGCGGTTGGTTCGAGATGATATAAGATTAATTCTGTAATCTCTGTTTAATTTTCAAGATTCCCTCATTTGGTTGTCAAGTAATAAAATATTACGTAATCTTTTATTGCAAACAGTGTTTACTGTTGATAATATTGGAGGTAATCAGATTATATTCCCAAGGGGTGTTAATATAAGATTACCAAGGTAATCTTAATTTTGACCCTATTTTATCTTTAATCTTTTATCAGTTCGGACACATTTGCCCTCTTATGTCTAATAAATAACAATTACCCAGACCCTTTATATTTGAGAATTTAGCTAAAATACCTCGTCACAAAAAAGTTTAAAAGTTAACAAAATACCCCCAACCACCTAAGACTACCACCGGAGACGACTGGCTACGGCCAAATTTTTGGATGTAGATTTGGTTGAAAAAGGTTAGATCGGTACACCACCGATCAAATCCAATCGATAGTGCACTGTTATACCAGATTCTGGCAAGCTTTCGGTGGTGGTGACCAGAATCTGGTAAATGTAGGTTGTTGGGGTGATTTTGTTAATTTCTAAATTTTTTTTGGGTTTTTTGTAAATTAATAAATTTAGAGGGTTTAAAAAGAATTGAATAATATATATTAATATTTTGAGAATAAAGAAATAAATGTGTATTTTGGATAGAATAGGAATGGAGTAGTGAAAAATTTGTCTTCTTCATCTGATTGGTTACTGTTTCCACGCTCCGCTCCCAGCGCGTGGGCGTGACTTAATATTCAAAACGTACAACCCAAAATACCCCGCCCCTCTCTTTCTCTCTCTAGATGTAAGATAAAGATATTGTACCCTCGTTTTGTCATTTCGTTTGTCACTTCGGAGCCGGCTCTCGGCAAAACAAAAACAAACCAGAAAAAGAAACCAAAAAAAAAAAAAGAAAAAGAAAAAAGAAAATCAAAGCGAACAAATCAAATCAATTCAAAGGCGAAGACAAGGAAGCTAAAACGATTCGTTTTGGCGGAGACGACAGAGATCGGAGTCGTGAGTGAAAATGTCGGAAGAAGAAAAGCTATTGAAAGAGGCGAAGAAACTGC
>NW_022195925.1:0-1084 GCF_008641045.1 Pistacia vera
ATAATTAAGTTTTTTATTAGGTATATAAACAAAGTCATTAATTAAAAAGTTTAGATAAATGTCAATTTTATACTTTAATAAGCTCAACAAAATAAGTGGACATTATTAATTCCATGTTTCTCTCACATTTTCCACTCTTAGTAAATTATAAAAAAAATGTTTGGTTAATTGATTTGCTTTGGCTTTAATTAAAGGCATAAATTAGGTAGATAGGAAAAAAATTAAGCTTCATTATGGGAGTATTAATTAAATCAAAAAAAATTAATATAAAGACTTAAATTGAAAGGATATGAGGATAAGGCACATACTTTTATATACTTATCATTTTATTTATTTATATAATGAATTATAAAATTATCTCTTTATTTATTCTTAGGTAACAATATTTTTGACATATTATTTTTCATTAATTTTGTTATTTAGCTCGCTAATCCATGAGGTCAACCCCAATAACTTTTTATTGTCATTCTTTTGAAAACTAATGGGGGTTTTTTGAATTACAAAAAGTATAGGGATACGAGTAAATATAGGTGAAAAGAATGAGGAACAGAAAACGTGGAAAAAATCTTCTTGAAAAACTCAAAAGTAACAGAAGTTTGTCAGATAGGATGGTGACAGGCAATCCTGAAGGCCTCTAGTGTGCATAAATGTCAAATCCAATGGTTCAATATTTATCTCCTTTCTAAATTAACACGTTTTTGCAAATAACACTTTGCCTCCACTTAACTCTTCTCCTCGAATTTACATAATAAAAACTCACATTAAAATAATAAAAATTAAAAACTTTAAAATTTTAAAATTTTAATAATAAAAATACTGTCCTTAGACATAATTGCAGGAAGACTGATATTGTGGATGTCATTGCTTCTAAATAGAAGCATCACTGTTTTAATTGTTAATTTTATTATTTAAATTCCAAGATAATAATAGTATTATTTTTTTTTTATTATTATTATTATATAAGACTTTGAAATCATCTTCCACGTATAAAGGAGTTGGCAAAAAATATTTTAAGAAAGGGCAAGAATGTAATTAATGATTAATTAAAAGAGAAAAACCATTTGCCTCCCTTTGATTTCTGAAA
>NW_022195926.1:0-1278 GCF_008641045.1 Pistacia vera
TTCTGTTTTTATTTATTTATTTTCTATTTCTAACCCACCGAATTAAATGTCAACTACAACATTTAATAATATATCGTGCAAAACTACCTTTGAACTGCACACTTTCCTAGATCTCGAAATAGCGGTTTGTGGTTTGTGTAACAAAAAATTATTATCAATGGAGTTTGAATTATATAATCTCTTGTTATAAACATATATTATATTAATAGAAAGAAATATCATCTTCAAAATTATTAAAAATATTTAAAAAATATATTTGATTGTAAATTAGTAAATAATATATTTAGTTAAGAAGATAAATAGATAGATATATTATATAGATTATTAAATTGGTATCACTTTAAAATATTAATATAATAGTATTTTTTATTATTATTTTTTGAATCATTTCTTTTAAACCCTTATATTTGAAATTTTGCTAAAATACATCAGTCATATAAAATTTTAATTTGTAGCAAAGTCACTTTCATCTACTGCCAATAGCCAGTCACCACTGTCGACTGCCGTCAACAGTCGATAGAATGGCGCATGACTGGTCGTATATAGTCGGTCGTGCAACAGTAAAGTCTAAAATGGTCATGGATCACAAATTCATAGTCGTGAAAAGGTCAATCTTTGATCGTGTCATTTCACGGCCACATCTTTGGCTGTGAAACAGCCATAGAATCGTCAAATCTGACTGTTTTTTTGCCATGGATCTGTGATACATGGCTGAAAAAGGCCTTATCGGTGCACGACAGGCTAAATCCCGTCAGTCGTGCACTATTACGACGATCGACGTCGGCGGTCAATGATGGTGAGTCACGGCCAGCAGTGGCTGGGGGTATTTTGTTAATTTTTAAACTTTTTTGTGACTAGGGCGTTTTAGCTAATTTATCAAATATTGGGAGAGAAAAATGGAGGGGGGGGGGGGGGGGGGGGGTAATTGTTATTTGGTAGACATTTGAGAGTAATTGTATTCGAAATAGTTTTTAATTATCAGTAAAATAGGTAAAAAAATCATATTACCTCGGTAATATTTTAATAACACCCCCTAACAAGGTAACAAGATTACCCCATACATTACCAATAGTAAATACTATTTATAATAAAAGATTACCGTAATATTTTATTACTTGCAAACTAAACACAAGAATCTCCGATTACCTTATATACCCTCAGTCAAAACGGCCCTTATTATATTGACAAGTGTTGCACAAACTGTTATTTTTTAAACAATAATGTTATAAAGTTAGGACCCAATTGCTGTGGTCATTCACATTAATTATCGGATAGTTA
>NW_022195928.1:0-1247 GCF_008641045.1 Pistacia vera
AATCTATCGGGTGGCCATGATGCCTTGCTAGGGGCCAATCTTGGTTTGTGTGTAGTGAGACGATTAATTGGTGTTAATCGCGATACTACACACTACTGTTATGATAAGGAGGCTACGGGTCATACACATAAAAGATAATTTAATAACCAGTTTATAAGAAGGGCGTTTTCATCTTTTTAGGCAAAAAGGTATTTTGGTAATCTCACGATGCAATTAAATTTGCTGAGGTCGTAGCCTTTATTTAATTTGATAGTAAAATTAAATAAGTGAGATTACACTTAAATATGTGTTCATATATATTTAAATAAATTATCATTATTGTTAAATGTTAATATGTTATATATATATTAATTGAATTGAATTGAGATAATGATAATGATAATTAAAATTAAAAATATCTAAATGGGGCTGTTTGGATACAAAGGGTGTTTGGGTTGGAGCCCAAGGCTATTCCATAATGGAATAGGGCTTGTGAATTAAATTTTTTTTTTCTTTCATTCAATCATTTAGACTAAAATTCAAGCCCCTTTATTCACTCTTCCATGCCAGTTTGCATTTTTGCTTGAAATCAAAGTTTGCTTGATTTCTTCTTGGTTCTTAAAGGCTAAAGAGGATCTAGGAAATCCCTCTTTAGTTCCTTGGGGTTATCTTCATATGGACTACATTGGTTCGATTCTACTCTTGGGTCAGTAGCGAAATATGTTCAGAAACAAGTTGGAGGAGCCTCCAAACGTGCGTATGATGTCTTAAACTCTAAACTGAAAAACTGCAGATTCTAATATTATGTATAAACTGTAAATTTGTGCCCTGATCTTAGTTCTAAGGAATGATCTATGCTGTAAATAATTTTTGTTTTCCCCTGCCATGTATGATCGTTTCCTAACACATCGATGAGGTATTAGCACTTATAAGGCTACAACAGAGCAGTAATGGTGACACTTTGTATCTACACTATGCAATCACTGATGTGGTCTTTGGCCAAACGCTAGTAACTACATATGACACTTTAATGAAAAAGGCCGATGGTAGAGGTGCAACAAGGGGAGGCAAGAGGAAAAGATTGGCCATAGATGACTTCGATAGTGTCCCTGATAATTTTCAGTTTGATGACAGGATGATACAGTATGTACAGGGGGAAAGGCCCAAACATGGCATGTTAGAGTAGATGCCCTAGAGCCAATCAATTATTGTAGAATTGACTCTTTGTAATAATGTTCATTAATCAATAAAAGGCATTTTATTCTATA
>NW_022195929.1:0-1204 GCF_008641045.1 Pistacia vera
TAAGGACATATATCAATACATATTGCAATAATAATGATTTACGCGATATAGAATAAAATGCCTTTTATTGATTAATGAACATTATTACAAAGAGTCAATTCTACAATAATTGATTGGCTCTAGGGCATCTACTCTAACATCATGTGCCTCAAAGTTTACAAAAATAAAAAATAAACTTAGGAGCATCATGCCCCGACACATTATCCCAAGCCCATTGATCATCGGTCGACCCAACATCCTTCTCCTTCTCCTTCCCGACTGACTCCCCATCAGCCACCGCATCCTAACGAGCAGCTTCAGTCGACCTAGCCCAAGAGCCTTCCAAATCCTTAGTAAATTCTACCATCAAATCTTTAAGGTCTAGCTCGGCTCAGTCATTCTCCATTCGACTATCCCCCCTAACCAACTCAGCCTCGATCTCCTCCCAAAGTTTGATGTCTTTATTAGGGTTCCAATGTGTAGTATTCTCAGCCTTGTATTCTCTCATCAGTTTGGCGTGGGTTTTAATCATGGCATCTGTGGCAATAGACTTACATCACTCTCTAAGAGTGACCAACTCCTTTTCCTTCTCGACCAATTTCCTATTCGACTTGGTCAACTCTTGCTTCGCCTTGACCAACTCCAACTCGGCTTGTAGCAACTTGGTAGAGTTCTCCTTTACTAGGTTTAATGTCGTAGCCTCTTGATTATGTAGACTGGTGTTATACGTGGTTAGCTCTTGGGTTTTGGCATCCTTGGAAATCGCAACCTTCTTCAAGTAAAGGCTCCCATACAAAGCCTACATAAGAACACACAGTTAAGAACTATAACTTAACAAAAGTATTCAAGTCAAGATATACCTGAAGTTGCCGAGATACTACCCACTTAGGCGCAGTTGTCATCCCCATTTGAGTCAGTCAACTTGATGCGTGTTTCCTACAACATGCAATATGTAGCAAGTATACTAATCGCACAAGTAATATACTGATGAGTAGAATATCGTTCCCACGAGGATTGTAAGCAAAGCACTGAGTTTCCTAATGTTTTCTAGTTGAAGTAATCGAATTCTTTAGATTGGTGGGAGAAAATTCTAATTAAAAACAACAAAATGAAATTTGAACTAAGATTAAAAATTAATTAAGAAAGCAATATGAAACACAGAATATCAATTCAAGTAAAACGGGTAGGGTTTTGACTTCATTTGGATTTTTATGGGTTAAACCTA
>NW_022195930.1:0-3295 GCF_008641045.1 Pistacia vera
AAGATAAAGATACAATGAAGGGTATACTTCGTGAAAAGCAAGAAAGTAACTGGACAATCGAAGGCGGTTGGCGCTGTTTGGTGGCATGTAAGTGTCTAAAAATGTTTAAAGTTTTGAAACTTCTAATGAACCTTTGATTGATGTTAACGTCAAAGCGAAGCGAAGCTGTTGTCGTGTATTGTGTGGATTTTGTTTATTTTGAGTCTCCTCTGTGTTCTCTCTACGTTGCTTTTATCTACAAACTCTTACTCTTGGACAATTGCCGTTAGGTCGTTATTTTCTGCGCGTTCCCTCGCGGGCTTTTGAGTTGGCGCTTAAACGTCATCGTTTCATTCTTAAAAAATATATTTTTTTTTTTAACTTTTTAATATGAAAATTTAGATTAAAACGACGCATCACTTGACATGAATGCGTTGAGATTTTATAATATTATTTTATTTAATAAATTTATTTGTTAAATATTAGTCAAAAACATCTAAAACCACATAATTGGTTTAATTAAAGGCTACCAAATTGCATTAGGTGCATCATAAAAAAGGAAAGTCACAACTATCTAGGGTCTGTTTGGTTCACTCTTGGAAATACTATTATTATTATTCCCAATAAAATTAAACAGTAAAAATGACTTATTTTTAAAATATTATTCTATATTATTCAATTTCTCTTAATTATAACTTAATATTGCTCAACAGTTAGGATTATCACGTCATTTGGTACATAAATTTGGTGTACTACTTTCGATGACTGTAGCATTACTCTTTTTTTAAACCCCTTTAAATTTGTTAATTTAACTAAATATCTCCAAATATTTTTTTTTGAAATTGTAAAAACACTCCGACCACCCTCTGACGGTGGTGACCGACTGTCTGTATTTAATGGGTGAGTTAAATGTGTTTTTATTAACTTTTAATATTTTATTATAAGAGTGTTTAGTAAATAAATAAACATAAAAGACATTTTTATTAATTTTCAAATCCTACACCAATTTAATTTTTTTCAAGATATTATTTTAAAAACTAACCAAACATACCCCTAAAACCACATAATTGGTTTATGTCTCATTTAATCGCTCAAATCATTGGTCTATTACCGGATATATCCTTTCCTCTAATGGGATGTCTGTGGTCCAGTACTGGAACTGGATGTTGTGTTTGCCCTAACAAGATGCCTAAAATTTACAACATCATGACCATTTAAAGGTCAAGATACTGTCAATCAGTCAACAAAATGATGTGACTTGCGAATTACAGTAATTATTGAGTTGGAACAAAACATTTGGCAAGTACATAAATTATTAAGAAATAATCAAAGTTGAAGTCTTAGCCATGATGAGTACGATGAGTGTTCAAAAAAATATAAAAACTGAATTAAATCGGTTTTTTGGATAACTAAAAAGTTAATTCGATTTCAGTTCAAGAAAATATATAAACCAGAAATTTAGTTTAGTTATCAGTTTAAATAAATTTTTAACCGGTTTATAAAATTTGTTTCACTTTAAAATTAAAAAACTCTAAATCTTCAAATCTGTTTCTATTTATCCTTCACCCTTTATGCATTTCTCTTCAATCCTCACTGATTTTCACTTTTCTCTTCCCTCTCAAAATAAAAACTAAGTTAAATTAAGGAAAAATCAAAATAAAAAACAAGTTAAAGGGAAAACTGGTTCAAAATCGATTAATAAGTTTTTTAGTTAACTAAAAAATCGGTTTTTTCCTTAATCGGTTCGATTTCGATTCAAGAAAATTCTTAAACCGAAAGACTAGTTCAATTCAAAAAATCGGTTAAGCGGTTATGAACATCCCTAAATTCTACATATGCTCTAACTAGAGGAATGGAAATTATTGACAAAGGCTTTGAAAAAATTAAACCCTTATGTACTTAATTAAGGTAATTTTCTAACCACAAAGGATATAATAACGTGGCATCATTTTATAAGAATTTATTTAGACCCCATTAAGATCATGAAAATTGTATAGTATCACCTCTCTGTTTCCAAGTGTATGGTTGAGAAAGAGTGAGATAAAACTCTCCTACTTGCTTTTGGCTTCTACTTGCCATCAGCTTTCAAGAAGTGATTTTGGATTGAAAAAGCACTTCTCTCTAGAGCCTTCAAGATTATGAGACTTAACCAGTAAATGCCAAACAGCAACTACTGGAAACATCCTATGTTTCCCTTATTTAAACAGCTTCTGACTTTTCCCTCCCAAAACAACAAAGTACACACCACATTAACAAAAAATGTCTCCTGCTGTATCTCTGTCTATCTCCCATCTTCCTCTCTGCAAAACTCAGGATTTTTCTAAGGACACCCTCCTTCCGAGAAGAACTTTTAGAGAGAACCCATGTCAGAAAACACCTCTAGATGTCAAACTGACTAAAAGAAACTTGTTGAGTTCCACTGCTTTGGGGCTTATTGGCGGGGGACTGTCAATGGCTCAGCCTGCAAAATCTGCTGAACCTGAGAGCCCAAGTGAGTCCACTTCAAGTAGAATGTCATACTCAAGATTCTTGCAGTACTTAAACGAGGGTGCTGTGAGGAAAGTAGACCTGTTTGAGAATGGAACCGTCGCGATCGCCGAGCTTTATAATCCAGCTCTCGAGAGAATCCAGAGGGTTAAAGTGCAGTTACCAGGATTGCCTCAAGAGTTGCTCCGGAAAATGGAAGAGAAAAATGTCGATTTTGATGTTCATCCAATGGATTTCAACTGGGGACTTGCTTTGTTAGATTTTCTAACAAACTTTGGCTTCCCTTTGCTATTGCTTGGCTCGTTGTTTTTGCGTTCTTCTTCTACAAACACTCCTGGAGGTCCAAACTTGCCATTTGGACTTGGAAGGCAAGTGTTTTTAGAATTTTCTTCACTCTAAATGGCCTTAATTGTGCTCAAAATAGTGACTAACTTTGATATTTGGAAGCAGGAGCAAAGCCAAATTTGAGATGGAGCCTAATACTGGAGTTACGTTTGATGATGTTGCTGGAGTGGACGAAGCAAAGCAAGATTTTCAAGAGATTGTCCAATTCTTAAAAACCCCGGAGAAGTTTGCCGCAGTCGGTGCGAAAATTCCGAAAGGGGTTCTTTTAGTAGGGCCTCCAGGAACAGGGAAGACATTGTTGGCAAAGGCCATAGCTGGAGAAGCAGGGGTTCCTTTTTTCTCTCTTTCAGGATCAGAGTTCATTGAGATGTTTGTTGGAGTTGGAGCTTCAAGAGTGAGAGACTTGTTCAACAAGGCAAAGGCTAATTCCCCTTGCTTGGTGTTTATTGATGAGATAGATGCGGTTGGGAGACAGAGAGGAACT
>NW_022195931.1:0-1243 GCF_008641045.1 Pistacia vera
TACAATGATAGAGTTTTAGCTAAAAAAAAGAAATTAAACAACATGTTGAGGTTTTTATAGAAATCATCATTTCAATATTTGATTAAATTTAAAATTATGGATACATCTTTTTGGGTATAAATAAGGAGCTACCCACTAATATAACCCATAAACATAATAAGCTTCTTGTAGGAAAAAAAAAAAAAAATCCTAAAAAATAAATATAAATCAAGTCTACTTGCAAGGATATATTAAAATAACATTATCAAACTAAGTTGAATTTTCACATTGAAAGTCAAAAACAAAAATAATTTAAAAATCTCTCAACTTGAAATAAGATTAAAAAATAAAAAGAACTTTTAAGATCACAAAAAAAAAAAAAAAAAAAAAAAAAAAGTCATAAAGAATGTAATAAGGTTATAGTAACCGGAACAAGGAGCCTACAAGCTGATATACAAAACTATACTTAAATAAATACTACACCATTAAGTAGGGATTTTGTACATCTTTTTTAGAGTTAACTACTTTTTTCCATCTAAATAATGGCTTAATGACACTTTTTCACCCACAAACTTTTAAAATACTATTTTATTACCCAAATTCATATTCCGGCGACGAATTGAAGAGGGGAGGCTGATGAGTCTTTTAGTGGTGGAAGGTTGGATTTTGGTGGTTGGGATTGATTGGAATTTGACTTGGGAGGCGCAGTTGCACAAACGGTTTTGGTGAGTGATGATTGGGAAAAGAATGGTGGTGTGTGGGGTTGCAACGATGTCGAAATCAGAAACAGAAGATAAATTTGGATAGTAAAGTGGTATTTTAAAAGTTTGTGGGTGTGAAAGTATCATTAAACCATTATTTGAGTGGAAAAAAGTCGTTTGCTTATCTTTTTTTATGTGTTTTGAATTTTATATCAAATTAGGGATGGATAAAATTACAATTGTTTTTGAGAAAGAATGACAATTTCCCACCCAAGGTTGGGTGTAATTACATATTGCCCCTAAAAACTTTAAGAAAAACAAATTTCCACACATCGTTATCCATCTGTTAACTTTAACTGAAGAAGTACAAGATGGTAAATTCAATGGAAGCCGAAAAATCAACGATTTAAAAATCTCTCTGGCTCACATCTTCAATATCCCAACTCAAGTCTTCCTCTTCTTCTGCAACACTCAATCGCTTCCTTAAGTAAGCTCTATTTGGGCTCCTAGCATGAGTCACTTTCTTCTCATCAATGTTGCTAAGATCTTCAATCTCATCCCAA
>NW_022195932.1:0-1117 GCF_008641045.1 Pistacia vera
TCAATGGAATCATTAACACGGATCGCTAGATTAGAAAATGGAAATTAATTGGGATCGGACGGATTTGATTAGAGAAACCCTTTTTTTTTTTTTTTTGTAGATTCCAATTATTTCATTTTCTACCTACAAATACAACATGTGGCCTCCTAATTTCACCCTGCTACCTCATAAATCTTTTAATTGATACGGAATATGTTCCACGAATTTGTGCCCTTTTGAAATAATGTTCTCTTATTACCTTCCATGTCTTTTTCTTTGCCACAAAAAGAGAAAATATATTAATGTTTTATAACATCATTACTTGAAATACCTAGACAAGTTGACTTACATTAATGAGAATACAATTTTTTTTTAAGAATTTATTTTTTATCATTGATGGTATGTGAATTAGTTTATAAGTATATCAAATAATATTTAAAAAATTTGAAACTATTAATCGATTAATAATACTAGTGATTATCCATATTTGATATTAGTATTGGAGAAGACTAAAACTCAAAAGTTCATAAAAAAATCCTCTTGTTTTTTTTACCATCAGACCATCAATTTTAATATAAGGGTTTATGTTATTTATGTAATTTTTTTAATATCGAATATTATTTATTTATTTAAATTAAAGAGGTTGGCCTTATTGGACCATGAAAATAAGGAAGGCACATGGGCGCGGCCTTCTTGGGCCACGTAAGCGACCACAAGGCCCCACTCGACTTTCATACTTTTCAACCGAGGAAAAGAATATCCGAATATGAATATGAAACCTATTGCCTTTCTGTTTCCTATCTCCAACAGACTTTTAACCACCGCATTGCGTGTGAGACCTACTATGACGTCATCCTCCAACCTCTCCCCTTCTATAAATATTCAACAATTTTACTTCGGAAGGTTTCAAGCCTCAAACAAACAGCTCTCTTCTCTCTTCTCTCTCCTCTCCTCTCCTCTCAAATTCAACATTAAACTTACTCTTCGTCTAACGATCCACATCACAAATACGAAACTGAAAAATATGGTGAGAGAAATTGAAGTCGAGTCCAAGAAAAACACGGAAAATTTGAAGTTTCTTTGCAGTTATGACGGCAAAATCCTGCCTCGTTCGTCTGACGGTCAGCTCCGTTACGTT
>NW_022195933.1:0-1370 GCF_008641045.1 Pistacia vera
ATTATCCTTGTTTAATTTTAAAATTCCCTAGTATACTCTTGTTTAATGTAGTACCCTTTTTAGTCATTTTATAATAAAATATACTTATAAGCCATATTTTACCAAACACGTCAACTACTTATCAATAACTTATAAATACTTTAATAAACATGTAATTGCTTAAAATTTCAAATGCTTATAAGTTAAAATTTGCTTATAAGTACTTGTTACTTATAAACTAATTTTCATAAGCTCAAATAAACACCCCCTTAATAGTAAACTAGTTTGGCCTGTTAATAATTTATAAAAGATAACGTAATTGATTATGATTATGATTGATTCTTGGAATCAAATCATACTATATTTTAAAAGAAGGCTTAATTACATCACAAGGTATTGAATTATCTCTTTTTTCCAATTGAAGGTACTGGACTATTTTTTTTTCTTGTTGAGGGTACTAAACTATCAATTATTTCTATTGAAAATATCGAACTTGTACCATCAAACACTTTAGAGATTGACTTCTAGCACTGTTAAAAATAAATGACGTGAATTTTTTTTTTTTAATTCTAAAATGTGTATGTGGAAATTTATGAGGGACGTGTACATGTAGCACTGACGTGGACTTTTTTAGGGTTGATGTGTACATTTTCATATTTTAAATTCTTCAAATTTACCCCTTTCTCCAATTTTAAATCCACAAAATGCACCCAAAATAACCAAAACCACAAGATAAAACCTGTCCCGATTAAAAACTCAACCTAATCGCGTAACCAAACAATAGGCAACTAAAACAAAATTAAACCCTAAAAGTATTGATTGAAACAAAAGAAACAGGAAAATCCTAACTCTTGCCGCTATCATTGAACAAATCTTACCCAGAAAAAGAAAATATCCTAATGAAATCTATTTAATTTTTCTTTTCCGTCTTCAAATTTGGTTTTATTGAAACATAATAAAAAGAAAAATAAGAAAGTTTTCGGTTAAGGTGTTATGAAAAACAAAACAAAAAACCCACCCCACCCCAAGGCTTGGCACATCACTTCAATAATACACAATCAAGAACTGCCACGTATTTGAGATGGGGTGTGATGGTACATTGGCTCCTCTTGAGGCGACTGATTCCAAACAATTGGGGTGGGTGCTGTGGGTTCTTAAGAGGGTGTAAGCTGCAGCTTTGGGTTGGGGAGGGGGGAAGGGGCGAATGGTAATGGTTATGGGTTTGGGGGGTTGCTGCAACTGAGAACTGGAGGAGGATTGGCGAAAGGGGGGGAGCCGTAGGTTTGGGAAGATGGGTAATTTTAGGTAGGCAAGGGATTTGAGGAATAACATTTATTAAAGTCATTTTTAATTTCTTTTAAAACTATAAATAAAAAGAAAAGGGGTTCATT
>NW_022195934.1:0-4512 GCF_008641045.1 Pistacia vera
ATGGTAATCACCTGAACTCCCTTTTCGATCATCTGAAGCTTCCAAGTTATATGAAGGGTAAGATGTAACAGGACCCATAAAATCAACTTGGTATCCTAAGCAATGAATCAAGAATAAGAGGATTTAAAATGAGATATTGCATCCCAATCTATTGTAATATCTCAAATACACATCAACATCTCACTAACCATCTAACAAATGAATATTATGATATATGTCACAAGCAGTAAACAAACAATAACACCCATATAAACTTTTTACCATTTTGAAGCTGCAAATTATTGTGATTTCCGTCCTCCACGGTCGACTCTTCTAGTGATGAATTCTTTAGTGATGAATCTTCTGGACTACTCTGCAATTTGATACTTAAAGTTCAGAATCCTGAAAGAATACTCTTTACACAGTTGGCAAAGTAATTGACTCAAGTAACAACAGTAGAGATACACAAAACATTCAACACTCGTGCCTGATAGGAGATATTCATACTAATTTAAGAATGATTAAAATCCCACAAAAGCATTGACTACAAGTTTTTTATTTCAACATCTCATGGCCAGATCAATTACCATTGATAAACATAATTCAAGAAATCCATCACAACTGAAAAAATAGCATGAACTACTTCAACTAAGGCAGTATCAGGAGTGGAAAAAACTTCCAATAACCTCAAATTTCAAAAATTCACCACTGAGTTTCAAGAGCTATGTACAAACTGAACTTTCTACAAATCTAAGGCCAAAGTCAACAGGAAACCAGACCGATTATATCTCTATATTCTAAATTCCAATAAAATCATTCTTCTAGAACTGCGACCAATTCAGCTTCACCCACATCGCAGCCACTCATAAATAGTTTTAAATTTTTCTTCTTATACTTCTAACTGCTTCATAGCAACAATAACCATAAGTAATTAAAAAAAAAAAAAAAATGGTTATTAATCACTCCTTATGCAACCTGCTAACTCTTTTTCCTTTCTTCTCTAGATTGATGACCAATAAAATAAGTACACAGGTAAACAAAGAATAACAGCTAACTAAAGTTTAACGCCAACTAAAAAACTCGGTGTCTTCTACAATTCGATTAAGAAAAGAAGCTAACAACACAAATATAAAAACTCAATTACAGATTATAAACCGCAAGACGAATCGTTCCGATCCAAATCCGAAATCTTCGATCGAAAAAACCCTACCTGCACTCGATCAGGCTCCTTTTCTTCGAGAATATCTAACAACGTCCCCATATCGATCGACAATTCTTCACCCAACTCACTGTCAAAGTAATCGTCAATCGACATGCTGCTCTCCGCCATCAACATCGCAAAATTTTAAAAATAAAAATAAAAAATCTTTTAAAGAAAGAAACCCTAACTACTCCAAAATCCTTCCTTCTTCCAGATTCTTAAACCTTGTCTGTTTGGAATCATCCAGCAGTCGGATCCAAACAGTCAGAATGGCATCCTAAAACAAATTCAAAGAATTTGAAGAAGGATGTCTCCTTAAGAGATGCGGACTTTTTCTTGCTGTAATGGTGGCGCACGTTTAAATAGGGATTGGTTAAGGAGCGGGTATGCGCAGGTTAAGGACTGATTCTTTTTGTTAAAATAAACTGGGAGGGAAGGTGAATAGAAGGACGATTTTCTTTTGTTTTTTCAGTAAATATTTCCACGCGATTTTAACGCGTATGTCTTATATCGATTCACGTGAAAATTTAAATAAATTTATAAAATCATAAATTATGTATATAAAAAGCTTGATTTATTAAAGAAAATATATGTATTATTTTGTGATTCTGTTAAAAAAATATTATAAAATATATACTAAATAACATTACCTACTACCAAAAACCGTTAAATGAACAATCTTATCCATAAATTCAAATGCTAAATATTAATTATTAAAGAATTTGTAAGATAAACGCCTCAAATAATAATAAATAAATAATGTGAAAGCCTGACCCGTGAAGCGTGACGTGGGCGATGACAATTCTTCTAAAAAAAGGTTTAAGCTACTACCACTGCTCCTCGTTTTAGTCTCATTAGTGGTTAGATGCCTAATTCTGTTTTGTTATGCGGGCGTTACACACGCGAAATGCCGTGCGAGTGAGATTGGAAAGGGCAAGAGAAACGCTTGGGCCTGCACCGAAATTTCCAGGCTGCTCAAGTGAAGGGAAGGGGGATTAAAAGTCATAGTTACACACGACGTCGTTGACGATGCTTATGCTCGAGACTATTACCGCATGTGAACGGAGTTTATAAAAGGTTTTTCAGTTTCATATAATTATTTTATGAAGCGTTAATTTGAAGACTTAGCATGTAACATGTGTTGGGAGTTGGGACATGGGATTTAAATTTTATCTTCTTTATAAAATCTTAGGATCCCTTTTTATCGTAAATAACGGAATTTCCAACTTTTGTAAATTTTTTTCTTAATAAACACTTTCAATGATTTGAAATCAGTTATATAAAAAATAAACTTATAATATCTCTCTTTTAATCAATTCAAAGTATTTTATAATTTAAAAAGTATATAAATATAAAAACTCTCATACAAAATACATATATATCTTCATAAATAGTTCACTTTTGGAATAATATATATCACTTTTTTTTTTTTTTTTTTTTTTTAATGACCAATGGTGTTTCGATCAACTTACACGTAACTTCAACTAATCTTCTGGGATCTTAAAATTACCAGTCAGATAAAAGCTCTGATGGTTATGTATATCGCATATTACTCTAAACGTATAGTATGAGACCTATCTAACAAATAAATAAATAAATAAGAATGAGACCTATCTAACAAATAAATAAATAAATAAGAAATTAAATCATGTGTAAGTTTTTGGTTTGAATATGATTATAATAATTCAAAATTCTTATCTATTGTTTCAAAAAACGTAACTTATATATAATCTAACATACAAAATAGCAATAAAGTTTTATTAATCTTAGTCTTTTCTGCATTGGAAACTATATTATAAGATAGTATTAGAAATTATTTTGTAAAAATCTTAACTGAAATTTATAATATATGTTTTGTATTTAAAAGTAAACAATTCTATAAATTACTTTAGTCAACATGGAATTAGGTATAAAATGAGTGAGACTTCCTTCGTAATTTCCATTTTACAAGCTTAATAGTATCTCTATGTGTTGGCTATTTAGACACATCAAATAATAATACAGACTTGTATTTATTATGTTCTCTGAAATTACTTAATTACAAGTGAAAGGAAGCTTCCTCCAAATTCACAAGAAACTTCGCCAGCTCTCTAGACCATGAGTAAAATTTATAGATATTTACATTTGCGAAGAAAATTAAAAAGAAAAGTTTTAAAAATAATCTTAATGAATCAAATGTCAATCTAGAGCTGGTCAAGGACCAGTCCCAAGCAGGCCCGGGCCTGGGCCTATTTGGGACTAGTCCCATTTGAGACCAGTTGCTCATGGGCCTAGGACTGGTCCCAGGCCTATAAGTAATTTTAGGACCCGTATCGGTCCCTAGGTCCTAGGCCCATAAGTAATTTTAGGACCCGTATCAGTCCCTAGGATCAGTCCTATGGGCCTGCCAAATTTATTTTTCCCCCTTATCTTTTTTTATATTTTATGGGCGAAATAAAATTATGTAGGGGGGTTTAGTAATTTTCAAGGGTAGATTAGTAAGTTTTTAAAAGTTTAATTAATTTTAAAAAATAATAAAATAATAAATAAATTAATGGTTAATTTTAACATAAATGTAAGATTCACACATTCACGCATCACAAATAAACAATTAAATAAAATTTTTTATTAAATTATTCATCTTCATTGTCAACAATATTTAAATCATTAAAATATGTGTTCCTAAAGAGTTTGAGTAGTTCGAAATCTTCAGGGTGTTGATGTAGTCTTCTCTCTACATGAGTCCAATCCCGTAAACATGTTATCACTTCAATCATCTCATCGGTTAAAGAGCATCTTATGTCTTCAACAATCTAGTCACTCATTGAAAATGTTGACTCGGATGCAATTATAGAAACCAGCACAGATAAAATGTCACATGCCATTTGGGCTACAATGGGGAATCGACTTTGATGTTGGCTCCAACATTGAAGCAAATCCATCTCACGTTTCTCCTCCATTGTCATGTAGGACAAGTCCATTTGTTGGTAGCAATTCAGCTCATTTGGTCCATGTATGTACGAGCTGGAGCTGCTACTTCTGCCATGTTCCATATACGTCCACATGCTCGATCCTTGATGGATATCTCTATCAGGGTCCTGATCGTCTCTCCTGGACGTTCCACTTCCACTTCCATTGTACCTTTTCTGATATAAAGAAAAAAAGCTTTCCAATTTTTGCTTAAAATCAGTCAAATAAGACGTATAATCATGTCCTAAATGTTGGCCTATCTCAGTAATTATATAGTTAATTACGTGTAATTTAAACCTAGGATCTACAACAAGACCTAATCCATATAAGAATGGAATATCTAACCAATATTTCTCATATTTTTCTTCCATCTTTAAAACAAT
>NW_022195935.1:0-1154 GCF_008641045.1 Pistacia vera
GATCTTTGCTTGCTTTGGAACGTTGCTGTGCACCAGAGAAAGAGATATCGACTGTAAGTTTCAGTTGTTACCCTTCATCTAGTGAGAATTATGAGAGATTGTTATCAATAGCTTAAGAGCAATGAAGTTTCACAAACTTTAGTGTTGGAATTTCATTCTACTCCTTTTACAAATATAGAGGTTTACTCTTGTTTAAAAAGATTTTTATAACATATTCAGGTCTTTGAGAAGTCCCTTCTATGCACTTGTTTTTTACCATTGAGAAGGTAAATGTTAGGAAACGATCCATTTACACAGTAGAAAACAAAACTTTAAACAATACGGATCATTCCATAGAACCAAGATCAGGGTACAAATTTACAGTTTATATGAAATTATACGCACGTTTGGAGGCTCCTCCAACTTTGTCTCTGAACGTGTTTTGGTACCGACCCAAGTGTAGGATCGAACCGACGTAGTCCAAACGAAGACAATCACAAGGAACTAAGGAGGGATTTGCTAGATCCCTCTTTAGCCTTAAGAATCAAGAAGAAAGGAAGAATGATTGATTTTTCAATCAAAACAAATCTAGCGTGAGAGAGTGAAATAAGGGGTGTTTGGGTTGGAGCCCAAGCTTATTCCATATGGGAATAGGGCAATTAAATTTTACTATAAAAGAAAGAGGTTATTTGTAAAATGATAATTTATTTAAATATATGCTAACACATATTTAAATGTAATTTTACTTATTTACTTTTTCTAACAAATTAAATAAAAGGCTATGACCTCAGCAAATTTAATTGCACTATGAAATTACCAAAATACCCTTTCACACAAAAAGACGAAAACGCCCTTCTTTCTTCCTGAGACTTAAATTATCTTCTATGTCTGTGACCCATAGGCTCCTCATCATACCGGTAGTGTATAGTATCGCGATTAACACCAATTAATCGTCTCACTAATACACAGACCTAGATTGGCCCTTAGCAAGGCATCATGGCCACCCGATAGATTCGAATTCAGCAAATTAGCTACCTGTCAACAATATGGTTACCGTACAATACACTATTTTCATCATACGTTATCTCGACGAGACGAAGGCATATAAATAGTGTCAACCTTCGGTTTCTCTCGATATGATGTATTTAGTTACTAGACCAATGACCTATATTATA
>NW_022195936.1:0-1263 GCF_008641045.1 Pistacia vera
CCTTGGAAAGGGAGAGGAGATGTTTACATGAGATACTGCAATTGCTTGAGGGAATTCAAATCTTCCGCTTTGATTAGAGTTTTGAACTCTCGAGAGACCTCTTCCGAAGCTTCTTTTATCGATTGCTTCTCCCTTTCCTCCATTGTTACTCTACTAGAGCCGATGAATTGAGTAAGCTGTTGGTGCGACTTCAGTGGACTTTTTATTGGACCGTTATTAGGCTTTATTAAGGCCCATATTCAAACTAAAGAAATGCGGCCTCTTAAAATATTTCACTTGGAAATTTTAAAATTAATTTATTTTTTATGGCACCCCTTCAATTTTATAAAATAGTAATGTTATACTTACAAAAAAATCTTACAAAGATCTCCATATAAAGTGACGTGGTAAAAAATAAATAGAGTAGTGAATATAATGAGTTTAACTTTTTGTTCCACTCTTCTATTCATTTTTTGTCATCTTATTTTATACGGAGATCTTTGTAAGATTTCTTTGTAAGTATAATATTATTGTTTATAAAAATCATTTATTTTTTTAGTTTAAAATAACATGTCATTAACTTCACTTATGTTATTTACTCTGACCATTAAACCTAAAACACAATCTTTATACTCAATTTAAAAATTCCAATAAAATTAAAAAGATAAATAACCTGCTGACATAATACAATTAAACAACGTAAATAATTTTATTGCATAGTATAATAATAGAAAGTTATATTATTCATTTGTGCACATGAAATTTCAATTTTATTTTTCCAACTACCTGAATTAAAAATTTAAAAAAAAGAGAGAGAGAGAGAGAGAGAAAAATAAGAAGAAACAATTATAACTTAAAATTTTTTTTTTATTGCTTATAACCTAATAAATATATTATGCATAGGTTAACATGAAATCTCAACTTTTTTTCCTACTAGTTTTTCATTATAGAGATAAAATAATTTTTTTTTTTTTAAAATAAGAAAATATAAGAACTTATAACTTTTTATTGCTTGTAACCTAATAGATATATTATCCATCTGTCAATCTGAAGGGAAACTTCCATCCTTAAAGATGAAATACTCCACATGCAAACTGACATGTTTTTTTGGACACGTGGTTGGCTTTCTTCCTCTTGGAGTCTCACATGATCCTGAAGAAAAGACCTTCCATGGGGTCGACATGTGCCTTGATGATTAGGCACCTTGGGAGACACGTGGCGACAACATAGCTTGCATGAATTTACCACCCAACAATTAAGCGCCAGAATGTTAATGCAGTTTTT
>NW_022195937.1:0-1111 GCF_008641045.1 Pistacia vera
ATTAGATTGCTTGTTTCCTAATTAACTGCAACTAAGGAGAGATAGGAAAATAGTTCCAACGGTGAATATTCAAAGTATGAATTGATATATACTTGTATCGATGATCAGTTATAAAATTCTGATGGTGGATGTTGACTTAGACCAAGGTTTGTTCTTTTGATTGATTTTGATAATTTGATTTGAATTGTCCCTTAGTTGTTTTTCCTGAATTGTTTTCGTTATAATCAAATCCCCCCCCCCCAAAAAAAAAAATCCTTGTTCACGTTGTAATACTTTCTCTTTCTAGCTAGTATACTCGTAAAATAACAGTAGAACTCACTAAATATATATAAGAAAATATACATGTAGATGAGTATAAAACAATGGGCCTATAACTAATTTTCTTTATATATAAATCTTTACATAATATAATAAAGTCACAAAACATCACTCGACAATGTGCCAAACCCTTCTGCTTCTTGACGTTCCAAGCGATAGCATCTCACTTACTACCTGCAAAAACATTGAAAACAATAGGGTGAGCACTAATTGCTCGGTAAGTAAACCCGCTATGTTACCCTTCTCTCGCCGTTGCTTAAATTCTGAATTTCTTTCCTTACATCACACTTCTCTATTCTTCTATGTTCTTTCTCTATTCTTTCTCTGTTCTTTCTCAATTTCTAGATTTCTCACTACTCATGATAGTAGGCATGGTATCATGCATCGGTATGATGCAAATGCATAAAAGCACAGGATGTGCATTTTCTTTTCTGTTTTTCTTTTTTTCTTATTCTGTTTTCTGTATTCCTTTCTTTCTTTCTTTCTTTTCTAGTCTTTCTTTCTTTCTTGCCGATCGGACTCGGTTGAGGCATGGATTTGGAACCCTGGCCGTGAGAGTGTATTCTCTAATTCTAGGTACAGTCCTCATCCACATGCACTTCTAACGGACTATATAATTCTTCTTTCTGATTCTGAAGCCATTCACTAAAGGTGGCATGCATGCGGGGTTATGTCACTCATGGGTTTCCTATCGCAACAACCTTCTCTTCTTTTATCTTTTTACACTTCTTTAAATAAAATTTCAGATTTGAACTTCTTTAATATTTCTCATTTCTTTCTATTTGTTCTTTAA
>NW_022195939.1:0-1203 GCF_008641045.1 Pistacia vera
AACCATGTAGGTCCACCGTGGATTAGCCGTGAGCCAATTCTGGATGAATCTGAAAACTTGTCCGAAGGCCCAACGACTATGGTAAACATCTAGCAATGTGCCATAGTCCCTAAACCACGATGAAGAAATACTTCATCGAACCCATTTCAGATCATACGTACCATGCAGGTAAAGTCCCTCCATTGAAATATCCTGATCGAGCATGGATTCATAGAACGTCAAAATCCTAAACTCGATCTTCTATCGAATCGTCGATCAATATGTCCAGAACTCGTCATCATAAACTTGCTTTTGTATGACTAAAGATAGACTCTGGCAAGAGATTCTGATTTCTGACATTTATCGATGTTCGTCTAGGAACTCAAATTCGGATGGAGTCAATGGTACTCCCGATCCTATATTTCCGAGTCAATGGATCCCCTCTTGACCATAATTCGTTTCCGCATATGAACAATGCATGACCAAATAGGCTTTATTATACGAAACATGATTAGTCTCGTATTCATACACCATATAAACCATACACATCCGTATCGGATCCGACTACAATGTCTCAAGTCAAAGGACTTCATCGTGCACTGATATAATCAAACGATAAATCATTGACTACATACTTTTCCAAGTGATTTGTCATTATTCGTGTTAGCAAATGGTCTCATATACGCAGCGGAAACAAAACAAAAATTAATATAGAGATCGTTTACATGAGCCAAGATCAAGGGTATAATTTTACAGTTCATATTAAAATAAAATCTACAGAAAAATAAATCTGAGTTTAAAGAAACATACGCACGTTGGAGGCTCCTCCAAATTTGTCAACGAATGTTTTGCTACTGATCCAAGTGTAGGATCGAACCCACGTAGTCCACACGAAGACAATCTTAAAAGAACCAAAGAGGGATTTGCCAGATCCTCTTTGGCTTCAAGATTAAGAAGAAAGCAAATCAATTGAATTGATTTTAGGCCAAAAAGTGTTACTGCCGTGGGAGTGAAAGAAAGGGGCTGTGTGTTTTTCAAAGAAAAATTCTATTTCATTTAATTAACACATTTTTCTTTTTATAGTACATCAATTTGCCCTAATCCGATACGGAATAGGCTTGAACTCCAACCCAAACGCCCCATGTTGCCAAACACTCCCAATTTAATATTTTTATTTTTTTCCATCATTATCTCAATTAAAATCAATTAATATATATTTAAATA
>NW_022195940.1:0-984 GCF_008641045.1 Pistacia vera
CTAATTTGCCTTGTTATGTATAAAATATTGTACTTACGTCTTATGTAGTTTGATTGATGTTTAAGGATTTGAGCCTAATAAAGCTAACGTGATAGATTTCTTTCTGTGCATTTACCCAAAAGGAACTAATAAAAAGTTAGTTGTAACAACGCAATCAGGTCTGAAAATAATTACTAAACCGCAGATGCCAAAATTATTACAGATTAAGATTTGGCGAGCTAATTATTTCTGGATGATCGAGTGATTCGATAGAGACTCTTGAATGTATCATTCAAGAGGTTCTGAGTTCGAGTCCCCTATCGGTTCCTATTAGAGATAGTCACTGGAGTTTTTATCCGGCCAATAGTTTCAAGGTCTTGAAAAATTAGTTGAAGTACACGTAAACTAATCCGGACACCTCTAATCATTTAAAAAAAAAAAAGGATTTGGCGAGCTGATCTATATTATAAGATATGGAGGCACCGTCTCGGTTAATAACTTGCATAGACCGCTCAGATTAAATGTCATGAAGTAGACTAACGAAAAATAATTTATTTATTGATTCGCACTTCAATTGATTTGTTCCAAAAGATAAGGAAAAGTTTCAGCAACCTTTCAGAAAAGGAATTTCCTGAAGTGTTCAGAATTTTAACGACCATCGAGTACTTCATTTAATTTTAAAATGCATTTTAGAACTTGGATAAGGCCAGATTACTTGCATATATAGCTCCTATTTACCTGATCAGAGGGGTAAGAGGCCTTGAAGAATACAGAACAAACCTTTTGCAGTCTCAGGATAAGGAAAACCTGATGAAGAGACCATGAAATTTCCAACTGATGATGCGTTGAACAAAAATATTTTGTGCTTTTAAACACTATTCGCTAATTCGTGTTGTGCTTCATTGATTCAATTCAATTAGCTTCATGCATGGTTCACGTACGTTACTAGTTGGGTATGGCTTGAGATAAAGATTTATAACCCTATGTTATTATATATGAAAAAAT
>NW_022195941.1:0-4342 GCF_008641045.1 Pistacia vera
GCTACTAAGTCTCAAAAGATGTCGAAGGGCCTAAAACATTACATAGAAGCAAATGCAATCAACTGAAGACAACAGAAGCAAATATAAGATAACAAAAAAGAGAATGTCACAACTAGTCTCAAAATTGTAAACGGCCTCTTGCCTTTTTGCTTTTTTTATTTTTTTATTTTTAAACCCTGATCAGTAATCAGACTGAGCTACCACTTAACAACTCCACCAACTCGCCTTTCTTCATCTTTGAAAACCCTTTCACTCCTCGAGACTTGGCAATTGCCCTTAGTTCAGGGAGCTTCAAAGCAGTAAAATCTGGATGTTCAATATCCTCCTCTTTTCCTCCATCTTCATCATTATCAGCATTATCAATATCTGAAGACTCGCCCTCTGATGCCTCGTATACACTGCCTTCTACAACATCGGACTCATTGTCTGATACCTCATCATACACATTGCCAACTAGAATATTTGGTTCACTGTCAGATACCTCATCATAGACATCCCCATCCACAAAGCTGGCATCATGCTCAGGCTCTGACCCCAGCTGAAGTTCTGGTTCAGGCTGATATCTGGAGTCCGTGCTTATCTCAACTGAACTCTTCTTCCTCTTCCCACTAGGATTTAATTGTGAGACAGAATTCATAGTTTCCTCACTGGGATAAATGGGCTGGTATTTGAATTGATTAACCGGAGACCTACGTCTGAAATTTGATGCTGGTCTTGTTAAAGAAGAGGCATTAGGTTCCTTAGGTTCTCGGGCCTCAGCCCCAACTCTACTACTTGAATCAAAGAAGCTTGTGCTTTTATCCTCATCATAAACAGCATTCTGTTCAGTCTCGTTTTTGCTGCTGCCACTGCTGCTTTTCCTCTTACCTTGCTCAATTGAGTGTTTCCTCAACAACTTGAGGAGAGAATCTACTGTTTCACTCTCTTTACGTTGTCCCTGTGTCACTTCAATCTTGTTGTCTTCTTTAGCTGCTGCTCTTTCTCGAAGCTGAGACTGGACCTTTCTGAATAGTTCAACAATCTCCTTCTCTCTTGGTCCTGGGGCTGACGTTGCTTGAAATTTTGGGGAACTGGAGAGGGAGAGTAATGGCCCATTTTTTGAAGATAACAGTTCAGATTCATCATCAAAACTATCCCTCTCTTCGTTTTGCCTGTTCCTGCCTCGGAATCCATTTCTGTTTTGTCTCATGTCAGGATTTCTCCTATAACTCCCAGAACCAGCCTTGCACACAAATGATGTTCCTTTGGCATCACATTTAACTGCTCCAATCTTTACCTGTGAACGAATTCTCAGATCACCACGAGAAGAGCAGGAAGACAGAGCCACCGCTCTTCCAGAAATACCCAAGCACGGGAGACACCTTCCTTCAGATGACCCATAACCTACAATAAGATATTTTTAATTTAAGAACTTAACTATAATACAAAAACCCATGTACAATTTGGCAAGAAAAAGAATGACTCACAATTCATGGTCTTACCCTATATATTCACAGCAAGGATTCCTAAAATATCAAATAGGTTTACACTTTATTTTACCTATAATTCATTTATGGATATTTTCTCTTCAAGAAGATAAAAGAGGAAGACTGAAATATAGGGGTACCAAATCAAAATAGTCTAACTATTACAATATATAAACCTCTATTAACTGGAACCTGGATCAATATGAAACGCAGAACGGATCTAGTGCACAGTCTGCCACTTGATAAGGATGAAGTTACAATGTGAGGTGGGCATAAGCATATGCTCCAGAATTTCTCATCATTCCTTCAAGATACATGATTGAGTTGTCCTATAAACTAGATATTTATATACGTTTTCTGGTGTTTATGATGGGAACTTTGATAGTAATATTACATATCAAAATGAACCCATTGAAAATTGCTTCAAAACTAAAATATCAGTGGGAGGATTGATGGCAATATTCACATTGGCAACAGCACATTAGCACTCCCATAACCCTTAAAACAACAGCACCATAGCTGCCACAACTTGCCACCAAAAAACTATCTGAACAAAGCAGACCATAACCACAACCAACCTTTTCGTCAGAATCACCAAAATTCTCTTATGTACCTAAATCTTATAGGGGAGGAGTAGGCAACGAATTTGCAAGACCCACATCCTGAAAAATCCATCATGTAAACGAAATAGTACACATTAACTAAAGAAAAGCCCCTAAACTCCGCCTCTCATCCCTGCTAAAATGCTAATAATAAACAAAACCCTCTACGGTCTGCGTGGCAAAAGGATTAATTAAATTTGACAAGACAAAGTTCAGACATCCAGTTGCCAGTTGGTTTGTTTACTAAAAAAACGAATAGCTAGAATTTAAATAGATACAAAATCTACAATAAACAGAACAACAGCAGCATCGAAATGAGTAAAACCCTAAAGCTTCGCGTTATTGTTCAAAAACTGCAATGGACAAAAATTGAAAAAGGATAACGAAAACTAAAATATTAAAACGGTCGTTTCAGTCTTAATTTTGAAGTAAAAGTTGAAGTTACCTGGGAAATTGTTAGATATGGGATGAACTGCTTGCGACATGACTCGCTACTCTACTCTTTACAAGATTAGAGAGTGGCTCTGCTTTTGCATTTTATACTTTTTTTCTAATGCCGAGCTTATGCCGCCCTAGTTTGCCAAATTATATAGCCACTGATAAGGGACCTTTTAGGCAATTCCTACTTTCCTCAGGGGCGTTTGGTTGGCGGTTACATGGCATTATTAGGGTTAAGTCATCTTATATTACTTAATTATCATGTTTAGTTGTCAAATAATATAAGATACCGATAATCTTCAAATACCAATAGTGGTTACTATTGATAATATTGGAGTTAATCTGATTACCTCCATTTTCTTAGGTATTGTCAGATTATTTGGCTAATCTTTTTTTATTATAATTATATCCCTTATTAATAAAACTTTAGGACGATAATGCTTTTTTTTTTTAATTTATTTACATGAATCTTGTTTTTACCATTTCACCCCAATTAATTAACTTTTTTGACAAAATTACCCTTGAAATTAAAACAAATTTCAGTTTACCCAAGCCACCACCCCCACCCATCTGTTGTCGCCTGTCGCCGGCCGCTGTGGGAAGCCATCGAAAGTCACCTGGAGTTACCGTGAGCAACCCACCGTGACCGGGAGGCCCCGATATGGCCGTTTATGGCCATATTGATGGCCAAAAAGTCCATATCAGAAGTAGATCTGGCCAGACCCTTGGCATTTATCGACCAGATCTGGGTGAGATTTGGTCGTTAACGGCCATGGATCTAACCATTAACGACCAAATCTTGCCCAAATATGGCTGATAAAGGCCGAGGGTCTAGCCAGACCCATCAATCTGGTTGGAAATGACCAAAATAGATTTTGCCATTTCCAGCAAGATCTACTCCCGATATGGCCTTTTCGACCATCAATATAGCCAAAAACGGCCATATCGGGGCCTCCTGGTCACGGTGGGCTGCTCACGGAGACTTCCGACAGTGGTTTACGGTGGCAGCGGTAAGGTGGTGGGGGTGAGTTTGTTATAAATTAAAGTTTTATATAAAACTAGAGTGTTTTAGCTAAATTTAAAATATTAGGGGTTAAATGAAATTATTTAAAAATTAAGAATAAAAATAATATTATATTAATATTTAAAAAAATGACAATTTAATAATTTAAATAACATACTTACCAATTTATTCTTCATAACCAAACATATTAATACAACATACCTACCAATTTATTCCAACTAACCAAACACATTATCTTTTTTTTTTTTAAAGAAATTAATTCATTTGTAATACCCATTTTTTATTTTAAGGAAAATAATAGACACGGTGAATAGTGCACCGAATAACGTGACAAAATCCTAACCGTTGATTAATTATAACTTAATATTAATCAACGGTCAAAATTTCGCCACATCATTTGATGCACAAATTCAGTACACTACTCCCGATGACTGTAGCATTATTCTTATTTTAAATTTAAGAGGCTCGACATTATCTTGTTTATAATATGGTTTACACTTGGTCCAAAAGTGTTAATTGATCACCTGAATACCTGATACTGGTGAAAGCCTGAAAGGTAACTTGACCGCGTTTATTTTGCGGCATTCTCTCTCTCTCCTGTGCCAAGTTTTAAAGAATGCATGATAATCTCAACGATGTTATATGTAAAGGACTTCAAACAGACACCCGTTGAGACTTGAGAACCATACCTTGAGGCTTGAGATTTACATTATTTTGAAAAAGAGAACAGACTAAGCTATAAAAATTATGCACTTATTTTGCAAGATGTAATACGTGCTTTAAGTGAAATAGATTCATCAAAAGCTTCTACT
>NW_022195942.1:0-2354 GCF_008641045.1 Pistacia vera
CATGTGGGGCTGATTAATAAAATAAGTGTGTGTGTGAAAGAGAAAAAAGCATGCAGAGGGATAAATTGATAGAGAAGAAATTGGAGATGGAGAATGAACGGCACATGATGAGACAATAATATGAAAGGACTTTAGAATGAAAGAAAGATAATTGATATTGTAATATATATATATATTTATTTATTTTGTTGATGGGGAGTATCGAATTCGTTTTTGCACACCTCAATTAATCTTTAAGACTCTAAAGTTAAACACTCTGACCAATTTGTGTACTATCTTAACTAATCTTTCTAAACCTTAAAGTTAACAATCGAGACTTATTTTCACCTATATCAATCAAGACTTGTTTTCACCTATATCAACGGGAGAAGTGAATCAAACTCTAAAACTGAGACTTGTTTTCACCTATATCAACGGGAGAAGTGAATCAAACTCTAAAACTTTTAGTTTATTTACACCCAAAGAGTCTTAATTTAACTCTAATATCCAATAATGGTGGTTAATTGATATTGTAATGGGAAGATATACATGTACACCTGAAACCTTTTAGAAAGGGAGAGAGAGAGAGAGAGAGAGAGAGAGAAGAGCAGTAGGAGTCCCCACAACTACATGTCTCCGCTGCTGGACAAAACTGCCACCGCCAATAATGCTTTTGGGACCTTGTAAACCAGACAACCCTAAACCCTTACGCCTACGCGCTCTCTCTTTAGTCTTTCCTTATTCCTTTCACTCCCAATTCCTAAATATATCTTCTCCTATATCCTCAGTTTCTTGTTTTTAACTCTTTTCCACCTTTCATTTATCATCTCACATCCTTGGATTTTCTTCACCACTCTTTTACCCATCTTCACCTTCAATTTCTCTCTCTGTAACTTCACATCACACCAAATAATTTTTTTTTTTTTTTATATATATTTAAGATTATCACCGCACCAACACTATAAACAAAGGAATATATCTGTGCTCGTAAATGGGGTCTCGTTCTGCTTCTTGGGGCTTACATTTATTACTAGTGTTGTTTCGTTAGCATCACTATGGAATGTTTGTAACCGAGAGAGAGAAAAAGAGGTAGATAGACAAGAGATAAAAGAAAGAATTTAAGGCGCTACTTCAACGACAAACTGCTCAGCTGCTGCAATGGAGAGGCTTCAAGGACCCATTAATCCTTGCGTATGTTCATTTTAGTACTTGTCTTTTCTTTTCACTTCCTCTTTTCTCGAATCCTTTTTCTAGAATTAAGATGTGCATTGCATTTACTCCTCTAAATGCTTGCATTCAATGCAGTGACTAGTTTTTCTGGAAATACTATTATCTGCTATTTCTGTTTCCCATTCTTCTACATTCCTTTTTTATTCTCTTCCTCTGTTAAGATTGAACTACCCACACAATCCTTGATATACTACTTTTCCTTGCTTCTAATGTTGAAGGCCAACTAAGAATTTCCCTAATTTTCTTATTTCTTATTTTATTTTCTTGCAGTTCTTGGGTGAACATTTGAATGTGGAGTACTTAGAACAAGAATTTCTCAGCTCGGAGGCCTTATGATTTGAAGAAGAAGAAAGTACAAACTTCTCTACTCCAAGTTTAGAAGACAAAATGCCATTTCTCCAGATGCTTCAAAGTGTAGAAACCCCATCAGTTTTCCCTTTCAAAGAACCCAACTTTCAGACACTTTTGAGACTCCAACACCTGAAAAAACCATGGGATGTAATAAACCCTTACGTCTCTGAAATGGAAAACCAAATCCAAGTCTTAGAACTTGAAAGTTGCATCACCCAAGAGATATTAGACTTGCATTCACCGGTGAAATCACAATCAGAAACCAAAGACCTCCAAAACCCACATTCAACTTCATGCCTGGAAGGTGCGAGCTCAGAATCCAACCAAGACCAACCCAACTCGGTAGAAATCACTCACCCTAACCCACAAACCAGGCCTAAACACACCCAGTTCTCGAAATCTCTTCCAGTCACTCGAGAAAGAAGAAAAAGAAAGCGAACAAAACCAACCAAGAACAAAGAAGAAGTAGAGAGCCAACGCATGACCCACATTGCAGTTGAACGTAACCGCAGACGTCAAATGAATGACCATCTCAATGCTCTCCGTTCTCTCATGCCTCCATCTTACGTCCAAAGAGTAAATCGATTTAAAACTCTTCCATCTTTTGTTACTTTCATTATTCAATTACCTATATTGGAACCAAAAAAATATTTTTTTTCTTTGTAATTGTTAAAAGGGTGACCAAGCATCCATTATTGGGGGTGCAATAGACTTCGTGAAGGAACTTGAGCAACTTTTACTATCCCTTGAAGCCCAAAAGCGAATGAGAATGGAAAAAACCACCGTAGAGGGTT
>NW_022195943.1:0-8975 GCF_008641045.1 Pistacia vera
GGTACTATGATTGGTTCCTGAAAGATTAGATTTCTAGTTCCATCACTGTCTTTGTCCTATCTAGAATGAGTTGAAATTCAGTAGACCATTCACTATTTTTATGTTTTAAATGCAGGGAGGTCCAACACAGAAATGTTGTTCGTTTTATTGGTGCATGCACAAAGCCCCCTCATTTATGCATAGTAACTGGTACAGAATTTTATTCCTGGAACTCACCAACTTTTTTCCTTTGCCCACATTGTTATATTCTCATGTTTAGCTTATTTTTAATTCCATAAAATTAGGCTTCAGCTCTCTTATACTTATTGCCCTATATATTGCTTCAGTGTTGTTGCGGGTGGTAATGTTATATGAGCATACAGATAAATTGTATTTTAAGGAATGAGGTTTCTTTTGCTCAACGTGTGTAAACGAAATAAGATGAAAGGGGAAATAATTCTGAAAAAACAAGGCTTTGGACAGGTTATGTGAAATCAAGGAATAATTTCATTAGTAATTTAGGCAATATTTTGATACTATTGCTTGTTTAAGTTAGATTTAGTTCCTAATTAGCTTTCTAATTTAAGTAGGATAGCTGGTTTTTTTCAGCCAAGGCTTGACTAATATAAGTATTGTCTCACTTGATGGAATGCTGAATATTGGTTTTCTCCTTCAATTTTGCTAGTTTCCCTGCCCGTTCTTTCTCTCATTTTTGTTTCTACTAGTGCAGCGTAATGTTGCTCTTATTAGCAAGCTAGATCTCTGTACCTAAGAGTAGTGTTGGTCCTCATTCTAAATTTTCATTTCAGAAAAATGTTCATTTTACTTTTCATGACAAAGTAGTCGATAATGCATGGAGAGTAGCAGAATGGAATCCGTTTACCAGGCTTACTTCCATGCCAACACAAGTAGTTTAACTTATCACTACCTTGTAAAGGCGTTGGGAATTGTTTTTTTGCTTTTTTTGTTAAATAAAAAAGTGTTCAAATAGCCTTTGCCTAGTTTACGAATTCTGCTTAGTAGGGCCTTAGATGGTTGGGTTTAGGGTTGAGGGTGCTTTGAAAGACTTACGGAGGAAGCACCCAGATCCTTCCCATGAAGATTCGTTACAGGCTTGCCAGTACTGGACATCATATTTGGCTATGCTTCATGTGGACGCTGGAACAAGTATAGTCAAGGACTCATTAATCAGCTGAAAGTTATCCATGCCATCTCGGAGAAGGGAGACTTGTAGGCCATCCGTCTAAGAAGTTTGGATTCGAAAAATTATGCTTAGGCAGTTCCTTTGCTGAGCACAACAGAATGAAGAGGAATTTATATAAATTAAAATCTCTATTCTTATCAAAGAGAAGGAATGAGAAAATCGAAAATTTCCTACTCTGAACAAGGAGCTCTATAGTTTACAACTCTTCTTTATCTTTATATAGTAATTGGTGCTACGGTTAGCTTTATATGCTCGCCCCTGCTCTTGACTATTCGGGAAAAAGAGACTCCCAGCTATCTAATGTTAGGAATCGATCTATCCAACACAGTGGAAAAACAAAAATTAAAGGATAAATTGATTATTTTAAAGCGCAAAATTAGGGTACAGATTATATTAGTTAATACGTTAAATCAAATTCTGCACAAAATATAAATGATCCATTCAAGGATTAGAGATCTTATGCACGTTTGGAGGCTCCATCAAATGTTTCTGAATCTATTTCGTTACTGATTCAACGTAGAACTGAAACAAACGGTGATCTACACGAAGACAATCCGAAAAACCAAAGAGGGATTTGCTAGATCCTCTATTAGCTTCAAGAATCAAGTTTGAATCAAAGGAAATCTTTGATTCAAAACCCCAAGGGGAAATGTGAAAGAAAAGGGAAGAGAGGGCTGCCATTTTTCAATAAGAATAAATATAATAAAAATTGAATAATCTTCTTCAACACACATGCATTTTATAGTGTATGTGTCAAAACCTTATTCGAATGAGAAATAGGCATGAGCTCCAACCCTTATATCCAAACACCCTATTTTTTGGTATTTTATTTTAATTAATCATTATTGTAATTAAAATTAATTAATATATTTATAAAATATATTAACGTTTAATTAACAATAATAATTTATTTAAATATATGTGTACATATATTTAAATATAATTTTACTAATTTAATTTTAACATTAAATTAAATATAGGCAACAACCTCAGCAGATTTAATTGCATTGTGAGATTACCAAAATACCCTTTCGTCCTAAAAAATGAAAATACCCTTTACACAAATGATTCTTAAATCATCTTTTAAGTGTGACCCGTAGACTCCTCATCATGCCGGCAGTGAGTAGTATCGTGATTAACACCAATTAATCGTCTCACTACACAGACTAAGATTGACCCTTAGCAAGACATCATAGTCACCCGATAGATTCAAATTCAACGAAATAGCTATTTGTCAACGATATAGTTACTGTGTAATCAAATCCTTTCATCATCTATTATCTCATTGAGACTGAGGTACATAAATAGTGTCAACCTTAGTTATTCTCAATATGTTTTTATTTAATTACTAGACTAATGACCGGAATAATGAATTGGATTGAGCAACGACTCAATCCTATTGTGGCCACAATTTTAAGGTCATTGCCATTTACTGAATTGCGTAGTGAGATAACTTCTTCCGTACCCGGGAGTGACGAATCCTTTGTCGATCCACCATAGTGTTGATACATTCTTCGATGCAGCTAATCACTACCGTATTGACAACTCTTAATAGAATTGCATTGGACTAGTATCAAACTGCATTAATCGGTGCACAAGGCGCTCTAGTGATTTCAAGTTTAAGGATCACATACACCACCATTCGTTAGAGGATTTGTTCCGTAGACACTGAGGTTACTATCTATATGGAATCCTTTGGTAGGCCAGTCTAATAAACTTATCTACAACAAGCACCCATGTGTTGCATCAAGTTGTCGGCAAACAACCTTGACAAGTGAGATCAGTCACTGCATTTAACAGGGTTGTTCAACACTAATAACCTTACCGTATTATTTGTGCCCTTGGTCATAATAATACTAGGGCTACAGACATTTCTAGAATGACCATCATATGTGATCATAGAGTTCTCATTATCAAGATTTGAAACACTTGATACACTCGTTAAGGTTCTACTATTCAAAAGACATATATCAATACATACAATATGATTTACACGATATAAAATAAAATGTCTTTTATTAATCAATGAACATTATTACAAAAAGTCAATTCTATAATAATTGATTTGTTATAGGGCATCTATTATAACAATCTCTCACTTGCACTATAGTTAATCATTCATGTATTTAATACCAAATGACCTCAAGTGCTGTTCATGTTTCTGTTGCGACAGAAGCATTGTCAATGGATCTGCGAGATTGTCATCAGTATGCACTTTACTGATCTGCACCTCTTCCTCTCAACCATTTATGATATAAAATAAAATGTCTTCTATTGATCAATGAACATTATTATAAAGAGTCAATTCTATAATAATTGATTTACTCTAGGGCACCTATTCTAACAATCTCTCACTTGCACTATAGTCAATCATTTATGTGTTTAATACCAAATGACCTCAAGTGCTATTTATGTTTCTGCTGCGACAGAGGCTTTGTCAATGGATCTGCGAGATTGTCATCAGTATGCATTTTACTGATTTGCACCTCTTTCCTCTCAACTATTTCCCTAATGAGATAGAATTGTCTGAGTATGTGTCTAGACTTTTGGTGAGACAGTGGCTCATTTGCTTGAGCTATTGCTCCATTGTTGTCACAATAGACGCCTATTAGGTTAACAATTGTGGAAATCACACCAAGTTCGGTGATGAACTTCTTAATCCAGACTGTCTCCTTGGCCGCATTGGATAATGCAATGTACTCAACCTCTATTGTAGAGTCTGTTATAATGTTTTGTTTGGAGTTCTTCCAGCTTATTGCACCCCTATTGAGACAAAATACAAGGCCGGATTGCAAACGATAATCATCTTTATCCGTTTGGAAACGAGTATCACTGTATCCTCGTATAGTGAGCTTATTTTCCCCTCCATAAACTAAGAACATATCCTTAGTCATTTTCAGATACTTAAGAATGTTCTGGACAACTATCCAGTGACGTTCAATTAGATCCGATTGATATGTACTACAAGTGTTTAATGCACATGAGAAGTCAATCTGAGTACACAACGTGACATACATGATGGATCCAATTGCTGATGCATGTGTGATCCTGTTCATCCTGTCTCTCTCATATTTTGTTTTAGGACATATCCTTGGAGAGATAGACATCATGTGACATCGGAAGAAATCCCTTCTTGGATTCTTCCTTATTGAATCTCTTTAATACCTTGTCAATGTATGTAATCTGACTTAGGCTAAGAAACCTACGCGATCTATCACGATAGATCTTTATTCCGAGGATATAGGCTGCTTCTCCTATGTTTTTCATGGAGAAGCACTTGGATAACCAAGTCTTTATCAACTGCAGGTTCAGTATATCATTCTTGCTCAGAAGTATATTATCGACATACAACACTAGGAATGTCATTACGCTCCCATTCTCTTTCTTGTAAACACAAAGCTTATCTTCGTTCTTGATAAAATTGAATTCTTTTATAGCTTCATCGAAACGAATTTTTCAGTTTCTTGAAGCTTGTTTGAGTCCATAAATGGACATCTGCAACCTGCATACCTTATCAGCTTGCCCATCATGAATGAAATTATCGGGTTATATCATGTACAAATCCTCTTCAAGGTTTTCATTCAGGAAAGTTATTTTTGCCAAATCTCATAGTCATGATATGCAGAAATCGCAAGCATAATGTGGATGAGTTTAATCATGACAATTGGCGAAAAGGTTTCGTCATAGTCAATACCATGAATTTATTTAAAATCTTAAGCAACTAGTCGTGCCTTATATGTATGCACCTTGCCATCCATGTCAGTCTTCTTCTTGAAGACTCATTTATATCCTATAGGTTTTACCCTTTAAGGTGGATCCACCAGATACCACACTTGGCTTTGGTATGTGGAGTCCATCTTAAATTTTATGACTTCAAGCCATTTAATGGAATCTGGATCTGATATAGCGTCTTCGTAGGTTTTGGGTTTATTGTCTTGGTGGACTAGTACATCACCATATTGAGTCATGAGATAACCATATCTTTCGGGCTCACGACGTACTCTCCTAGACCTACGTAGCTCTTGTGCTATTTGAGATGGTTTACTTTTATTCACAAATTGTGGAGTAACCTCCTCATGATGTTCAATCACTTCATGTGGCACATTTTCCCGTTTGTCGTCTAGCGTATTTTGTGATTCTAAAACTTCATCGAGTTCAACTTTTCTTTCACTAGAACTTTTTAGATTTTTTTTTTTTCTAAAAAGACACCAGTACGAGCGATAAAAAATTTACACTATTCTGGATGGTAGAAATAGTATCATTTAATCTCCTTAAGATACCCCACAAATATATATTTACAGGATTTCGAGTCTAGCTTGTTTGAAGTCAATTTCTTGACATAAGCTTCACAATCCCAAATCCTTAGATAAGACAAGTTGGACTTTCGCCTACTCCATAGTTTATATAGAGTCTTATCTACAGATTTTGACGACACACGGTTCAATACGCGAGCCGCAGTCTTTAAAGCATAACCCCAAAATGATGTAGGTAGATCACTAAAACTCATTATGGACCTAACCATATCAAATAAGGTCTTATTCCTCATTTCAGACACTCCATTGTTGGGGTGTATACGGAGGAGTAAATTGTGATACTATCTTGCATTCATTCAAGTATTCACCTCTTTGATCTAACCGAAGAGCTTTAACATTTTTGTTCTACATATTTTGTACTTCATTCCTGAATTTTTTAAATTTATCAAAGGCTTCAAATTTATGTCTCATAAGATAGACATAACTATATCTATTGAAATAATCAGTAAATGTGATGAAGTATGAATATTCACTTCTAGCTTCAATTGTTAGTAAATCACATGCATTACTATAGATGATGCCTAACAATTCAATAGCCCTTTCACTTTGTCCTGTGAAAGTAGACTTGGTCATCTTGCCTAAAAGACATGACTTACATACCTCAAATGATTAGAAGTCAAAAGAGTCTAAAACTCTATCCTTTTGAAGTTTTGCAATGCGAGTCTGGTTAACATGACCCAATCTACAATACTAGAGGTATGTTTGGTTTCTATCGCTATGTTTAACTCATTTGGTTTCAATATTGAGAATATTTTTATAATTTAAATCAAGAACATATAACCTGTTATATAACTTTGCAATTCCAAATAGAATACCATTCAAACCAAAGGACAACAATCCATTAGAAATCTCAAAATGATACCCTATATTATCCAAAGCGGATACTGAAATAATATTTCTAGAAATAGATTATACGTAATAACAGTTATGAAGTTCCAAGAATAAGCTCGTAGGCAAAAATAAATAGTATTCCTACAGCCAATGCAGTCACGTGTTCCATTTTCAACTCGTAGGTCTACTTCTTCCTTGGTGAGCAATTTACTCTGTCTTAATCCTTGCACATATGTACAAATTTGAGTATTACATCCTGTATTAATGACCCAAGATGTTGAAGGAGTTAATCTCAATCATAAACATACCTGAAGTCGAAGCCTCTGACTTCTTCTTGCTGGAGAGGAAAGTCTTGCAGTGCTTCCTCTAGTGGCTAGGCTTGCTATAATAGAAGCAGACTATTTTCTCGCCCTTACCAACGCCACTCTCAGGCCTAAGAGTACCCTGTCATTTGGGTTTGGACTTGGGTTTGGCCTTGACCTTTTCTTTGCCCTTACCCTTCGCTTTTCGTGTCCTGCTTTGTAATCCTCAACATCTTCAGAAGCTTTGATAGGGATTTCACCATTGTGTTCATGTTGAAATTCATTATGAATGATGCAAAAGAATCAGGTAGGGATTACAGAATTAAATCCACTTGTAAGTTTGCATCCATCCCAAACCCCAAAGTCTCAAGCCTCTCCATGTACTTGATCATTTTGAGCACATGAGAGCCAACTTGGGCTCCCTTAGTCATGCGACTCCTAAACAGCGCATTTGACATCTTATACCTTTCATATCGAGCATTCCTTTAAAAAGCTTATTGAGTTGCAGAATTATGGCAGTAACGTCCATATTCTCATGCTCCTTTTATAGCTCAAGTGTCATCGATGCTAACATAAGACATTAAACGCCATTAGAATCATCAAGGAACTTTTGATAAGTATCTTTTACCTCCTGAGTGACATCAGAATTAGACTCAGCCATATATGGCTTATCAAGGATATACGATTTCTTTTTGGACTTCAGTATAATCCGAAGATTACAATACCAGTCCGAGAAATTGGATCCATTTAGCGTGTTTTCTTTCTTGATTATCAGTCGTAGGTTCATAATGCTCATTTTGGTGAATCTACAATTGCAGAAAAGTAAATGTCATTATTATTTAATATAGTTTTTTTATTAAAAACGTTCCCACTATTTTTCTCAAGTCAATAGCCCTCACTATTAACTTGGGAAAGGCGGTTGGCTTTCCTATTGGACTAAGATCCCATCTAACCTATTTCAAACTTTTGCTTTGGCGAACAAGCCTAAATGGGTTGATTATGTAGGTCAACAAACATTATTACAAATAATCAATTCTATAATAACTGATTGGCTCTAGGGCACATACTTTTAACAATCTTCCACTTGAATTATAGCCAATCATTTATGTATTTGTACCATTTGTAAGTCTGCATTCAACCCAAACCCCAAAGTCTCAAGCCTCTCCATGTACTCAATTATTTTGTGTCACGGGTATTTTCGTCTTTTAAGACGAAAGAGTATTTTGGTAATCTCACAGTCCAATTAAATTTGTTAAGGTTGTCTATATTTAATTTAATGTTAAAATTAATTTAGTGAGATTATATTTAAATAAATTATTATTGTTAATTAAATGTTAATATATTTTATAAATATATTAATTGATTTTAATTACAATAATGATTAATTAAAATAAAATACCAAAAGAGAGGGTGTTTGGATACAGGGGTTGAAGCCCGTGCCTATTCCTTATTAAAATAAAGTTTTGTCACATGCACTATATAAGTGCATGTGTGTTGAAGAAGATTATTCAACTTTTATTATATTCATTCTTATTGAAAGTGGCAGCCCTCTCTCCCATTTTCTTTCACGCTTCCCTTTTGGTTTTTGAATCAAAGATTTCTTTTGATTTAAACTTGATTCTTGAAGCCAATAGAAGATCTAGCAAATCCCTCTTTGGTTCTTTGGATTGTCTTCGTGTGGATCACCGTTCGTTCGGTTCTACGTTGAATCGGTAGCAAAGTAGATTCAGAGACATTTGATGGAGCCTCCAAACGTGTGGAAGATCTCTAATCCTTGAATGGATTGTTTATATTTTTTGCAAAATTTGATTTAACGTGTTAACTATATAATCTGTACCATGATTTTGGGCTTTAAAGGAATTGATTTATCCTTTAATTTTTGTCTCTGTTGCGTTGGGTAGATCGATTCCTAACATCTAATAAGACTAATACCTATACCGCATGAAGAAGGTGAACCTCACCCCAGGTAACTTTCTTCCCCTCAGGTCAAAGAGTAAAAACTCGCTTTCGAGCTAACCTTAAATGGAGCTACCTGCCAACAAGCAACAAGAGTTCTCATTCATGGCTAACTAAGCATTCGTTTGGAGTTGGTTTTTATTCCAAAACAAAATAGAAGCCATACTCATATATGAGAGAGAGAGAGAGAGAGAGTAATTCTCTAGTAAGGACGTTCTTATTTATACTTTGTGAGGACCATGTTTAAATATTATTGGACTGCAATTATATTTTACAAATGAATCTGTGGAGAAATATTTTTCTTGTATTTCATAATAAGATGTACAATGAATTTATAGCAAAAACAAAAAACTAATCTAGGAAGTAATCTAGGAAGTAAATTGTTACATT
>NW_022195944.1:0-1483 GCF_008641045.1 Pistacia vera
GAGTTAGAGCCATTTTCTTTGATTTTTAAATGAATTTCATTTTTATTGTGATTTTGTTTGTTGGGAGATTGGGAGAGACTCTGCTATGCATCACCCTCTAACATGCTTTAATGCTTCCAACAATCAGATTTTCTAATACAAATATACCATATTATACATATGAAATCAAAATTTATATCCAAATTTTGTAAATATACAAAAATATCGTCACTATAATCCCAGGTTCAGTTCTTCACTAAATACAAAAGTAGTACTTTTGTCCATAATTTATTTGAAGGTCGTGACGATGGGTTGCTGTGAAAAGATGACAATGGGTCCGATATTTCTGAGCACCCGATCTAGCCCGTTCCGAAAAGGTCAAGCTTTACCGGATGTTCGCGGACTTGGGCTTGGGCCTGGATCTGATTTTAAGGCCCGACCTCAGGTACAGGCCAGGCTTGGGTATGTCTTCCGACTTGGCCCAACAATTTTAATATTAATTATACTAAATTATCTTTATACTATATATTTAATTACAAGATTATCCTACATATATATACTCATTTTCCCCGAACCCTACATAGATGGATGGATGTACTTTGTGAAAAATTATTTATATATTTGGTGAGTATTCAAAAATAAATTAATATTTAAAAAATTGTTTTTAGAATTAAAAATATAAAAAAATTGAAATTTATTAATATTTAAAAATTCACATTATAAAAATGGACGGGCTTAGGTCAGGCTTGAGGTTACAAAAAGCTCGTCGGACCGGGCTTGAGCTTTACCTGTCATACCCATGACGGGTTTGGGCCGGGTTTAGGCCTTTGTCATGAGGTCGGGCTTGGGCCAAGGGCTACCCGGTCTTGGTCCGGCCCATTGCCATCACTATTGCAGTGAGATAGTTTCCTCTAAAGATTAATTAAGATACATATAAGCTAATCTGAACACATTTATTAATATGATTATCATTATGTTCTACTCAAATAGAGATCAAACCTAAGACTATACGTTTATCCACATTATATCTAATTTGTCTTAACCATATGAATAACCCAGTAAAATTGATAATGTTACCTCAATATCTTTAATTAATTATTGATTACACAATATTTATAATATGGTCAAGTTATAATTGCAACACAAATTTTTTTTATACAAATTTATGACAAATTCTTTAACCATTTATTTATGGTAATCTAATTACTTAGAAATTACTTAATTAACATAAAAAAATAACCAACTCTTAACTTTTGATTCAAACCCAAAATCAAAGGTTAAGAAAACGTGTCACATATTTATGTAAAAAATTTGTATTATATTAAAGTAATTATTTATAATAAACTAAACTAAACAATCAATTTTACCAATGAATCATGTTTAACATTCATCTACATACCTAAATCTTGTTGAATAACCGAATTTTTTGTTATAAGCACATTGTAAACTCCATATTATTGTATCACATTTTTCTTATATGTTCTGATTTCTCTATTTTTTTTTT
>NW_022195945.1:0-1147 GCF_008641045.1 Pistacia vera
CATCTGTTGGACCCCTTGTAAGCTTCACATCCTTCGCTGCAATTAGTAACCGGAAAATCAAAACGTTTAGGCACAAATAATGCAATCTTGATATCAACCTCACTTGAAAACCAAAAACTTGGCAAGCTGTGAAAACTTGACAAAATTAACTATTCTGATACTTTCTTGTTTGAAATTTAAGCAGCTTCAAACTTTAACTGAAGTGTGAAGGGCCAGAGTTCAATATGCATAAAAACAGATGCCAGAGGTAATAAGATATTAAGAAACCTACAGAAATCCTAACACACATATTCTAAGCAGGAACAGACTCAGGAATTAACGTTAGGGAAGCAAGTTAAGTAATTTAATATTAATTTGGGAAACTAAGTGGGATCGCTAATAATTTAATATACATATAGAAAAAGTGAGTGGGGTCAAATATAGAAACATTAACACAAGTACAACCTAATCAAAACAGAAAATTAAGTAGAATTAGTGAATTTTTTGAGTGGGGTCAACAGCCCCCCTTTGCCCCCTAACAGGTTTGTCCATGATTCTAAAAGTGTATTGAGTAATGACCAATTACAGTTTGCGTGCAAAAGAAAGATTATCGATAAATTGACAAAACAATCTTCTGAATGTAGCAAAAATAATTCCAAAATGCAGAAATCCAAAAGCCTATATATTTAATGCAGTTTATAAGCTGCAACTGTGTACTAAAATATGGCTCTACTGCCTTCATTCTGGTCACATCTGCACTAAAATTTACCACTAAACTGGTATCACTAGCAGGCCAAAACCTGGATTTTCATTACTATAGTTCATGAAACCTGAGTTTTCTTCTAAAATCGGTTGCTTTATAATCATTGCATAGTCAAAATCGAGACAATACAGCAGCAATTGACAGCAAGGGGAAAGAAGAACAAAAGCCCTCCTTCATCCATCATCGTCTGCGCTATTCCGCTATGAAGTTAAACGCACTTTACACCCACCAATTACTGATAGAAAGCTTAAGTAAAAATGAATTAAAAAAGCCATGCATCACTTTCCTCAACAGGATAAATGCATAACTGGAATTCGACTAGACAAGTAGAATTGATTCATCCATAAGTTTTCAGTCATGCTTCTGCACAAATCATAACCTCAAGAAGCAGATTTTTAAATACTA
>NW_022195946.1:0-1139 GCF_008641045.1 Pistacia vera
CATTAAGCATTTAACCATTTTCAATAGTATTGATGTCAAATCTTGATTAATAAATTATCAAGTTTGATTCCCAATATCACAAGCAATGCAACAGATAGACACAAGGCATTATCAAGTTCTATTCTTTGCAAGCTAAATCTCTAAGTACAAGTAAGATCCTAACAGATTCAAGACAAGTTACTTAGGCACTCTTAAGAGCTTCTTTACTCAGTACTTAGACATGAATCTAATACTTCAATGTAAGACAGCCACAAGACTATATGCAACAGCTTTAAATTCGGTTTCACTCCATGTATGCAAGCAGATTTAATTAATCACAACAAGCATCACTATGAACCGGAGCTAAGCATACTAAACAATTTCAATACCCAAACAAGACTCTTAAAGTATCCTGGGACAGATTCTAAAGCAACTTCATTTTAGCAATCTTTTAAACAATCCTCAGGTTTCCAATCACATCACAACATCACAACCTGTTCATACACTCAAGCTTTATACAAGAGAAAGAGATTTCCTTACAGCCAAGGAACTAGTGTTAGTTCCTTGAAACTCCTTAGTACATGGGAAGATCCGAGCTGTTGGTGTCAACTCCTACATCTCCTTCTTTCATGGACCTTTCTCTTGAACCCACCATGCCTAAGACACCTCCTCTCTTCATTTTTGAGTCGCCATACCAGGTACAAGTTGAAAGCTTTCACCTTTCTTCTTGGACAGTGAATGGGAATGGCTTGGACATGCTTCCAATGGCCTTCTTTCTTCAGGACGACCATGAGAGAGTGGAGAACGACCAAGAACAGCTTCTGGACGCCATTGATGAGCACACCTTCTTCTTGAAGAGGTTGAACAGCCAAATGACCATGAAGCTTCTTCTTGGTTTGGAAATGGCATGGGAGTGAGCTTTGAGCTTAGCGGAAGCTGGAACCAAGTTCTAATGAACCTGGCTCTGATACCATATGAGATTTAAGAGTACTCAGGTTGTATGTGTGTATGAAACCCAAATGGGTAAAGAGAGAGAGCTTGGAAGCGATTTGAGAGAAAGGAAGTTTGATGAGTGTTTGTGTGTCTAAGTGTTTAAGAGATTAGTAACAAGACTGAGAACGTGTATAGAGATTCAGGATGAGAGACTAGAGAGACTAAGA
>NW_022195947.1:0-2251 GCF_008641045.1 Pistacia vera
TTTTTTTCTGACTGTGAATCCTTACTCTCATTTGGGTTCTGTTGTTTCTAGCCATTTGCAGAAGTATTGGAAAAGCTTTCAGTTATTACTGATACAATATCTTATTTTAAATTCGGCTAAGTAGCTAGTAGCATTTTCACCGTATCTTTCTTTTGCTTTGATACTTTTATTTTATGGTGTAAAAAGCCACCACAAAAGCCAAAAGAGTAGGTTTAATATTTAATTTCTTTTACTTGGTAAATAGATTGTACTCTTTTATCTTTTGATGTTCCCAATGCGCAGTTTAGCGTAAGACACTTGATGGTGTAACTTCAACCACTTGATTAGAGATAATAGGCACCGCACTCTACTCATCAGCAAACGAAAAATTAATGAGAGAAAAAGAAAAGTAAATAATATAAATAGCTATTAAATTATTCAAATTTCTAGTGACATTATTGTAAGAAATCAAATTTATACAGTAATTAATATAATGCACATGCAACTTCTGCAATATATTTACCAAGATTTGACAATGAAATTGTGTTTACACGATGCCGTATTTACAAATTTCGTGTAGCCGTAAAAATTAAGAAAATTTTGCTTTAGATTTCATCAACCTCATGCCATAATTACTAATTACATAGTTAATTATATTAACTTCAACAATCATGTCATTAATTTATACTCTCATGCTTAGAATCGTCCTTAATTTCTTCTTTACTTTGCTGGTATAAACCATGCATCAAAGGGTATTTTTATTTTTATTTTATATGTTTGAAATATCTTTTTACCAGTTTAGTTCATTAAGGTGGTTTTGTGATCAAAGGATGATAATTAACTTAATTAATTGATACGCATATGTAGTTTTAGATATAGAAGGTGGGTATGATTATTCCTAGTCCCTGGAAAAAAAGAAAAAAGAAATAAATAATGTGCATTGGTTGATGTCATTTAAAGAGAAAAATGTTATTAAAAATAGCATTTTTTTTGGATTAGTTTAGGTTGAAATGGTATTACTAGTCTGTAAATATCAATTTTTTTTTTTACTTTTAATTTTTATTTAATTGGACGTTAGCATTTAGTTACTATTGTTAATAATTGTAATCAATACATCATTATTGAATGGGACTGGATATTAAAACGCGTAATGTTTAGTCAATAGCAATCAAAAGTTTGGTAATGACAGGACCAATGTGGGTCTAATGGAATTGACCCCAGATTATATGTAATTCGAGACATAGAATCTGCAATTGGTGAACGTGAAGGGTTCTAAAATCAATCTTATCTTCATTTAAGTCTTTCATTAATAAGATTTATTTCCATTTTTGAGTATAAATGTGACAATTAATTCACATCCCTTAAGATTTTTTAGAAACATTAATTATGTTGAATTGTCTACTGTGAGGTAAGAGAATATTGGGGAAGGATTTGAAAAGGAATCCGTTGGATAAAACATCTATGAAGATTGAAGCCTTTCATTGTTGATACAAACATAATAGAACTTATATATATATATATATATATATAGATTGAGCTGACAGATATGATCAATTAATATATCAAGACGCCTTGAGTTAGCAAAAGTCTTCAGAACAGATAAGATGTCATTGTTAATGGTGTGAAATAATGATTAGAACTTTCACTAAACTAAACACGACAACTGAAGCTAGCCAAGTGAAGATCCTTTTAATTAGCAGTTTAATTAAGTAATTTTTAGAGAGATATACAACTGCATTAGGTCCTGGTTTATTCGAAAATTATCTTCAAAACCCGCGAAAATAATTTCAATGTGAACGCAAAAGCTTGAACATAATATCTAAGAAAGAAAAATGTATCAGTCTTTCCCTTAACTGCTGTTGCAGAATAATGTTATCCGACAAATGAAAAATATGCTAAGTGTTTGATTAAAGTTATTATCAGATGAGATCAAATTATACATAGTTGATGATTAGGGAATTCATGGCTCCACCTGTTGTTAACAGAGGAAAAGCAAAGCTATAGTACATTACCCAAGGCCTCACTTTTTTCAGAGCACATGCATGACTGATAATAAGGTAGAAGCCTGAAAAACAAAAGATTCTGTTCCTTGTGTCTACACTCAATTATTTAGCTATCACTGTTCCATTATGAACTTTTATATATATATATATATGTTGAAGATAATGAAGAGATTAATTACTTTATATCTCAAACTCGAGTTCATTAAAGGATATATTGATTATAGAGATATACAATGAAAGGTCTCATGTCCAAATACAAATAACATTAT
>NW_022195948.1:0-4611 GCF_008641045.1 Pistacia vera
AATATATAAAGCTAACTGTTCCCTATATACATCAGAACTATAACGCCATTTAGTACCCATATTAGTTATTTGAGTTTGATTGTTTTCTCTATTTCCATGTTGATTAATATGTTTATTAGCATGCCTTTTTAAAGTACTAGTACCATTACCTGAATCAGCTTTATAAATATTTCCACAGTATTTGCATCTCGCTTTCTTGACTTGAACGCCATTTTCTGTCTCGTAAAACTTGTTGAAATGCGCCCAAATGTCTAATGTGTGTCTGTCTTCTCTTCCGACGACAGTTGATAATCCCGCCTCAGCTTGAGATGAAGTTGGACGAGCACGACGATTACGAGGATGACTTCTACAACCACCGAGAGCTGTTGGAATCGGGGGCATAGTTTGAGGTCTATCGGATTCTGAGAATGGGAAAGCGGGACTATTTGAATCTCCTCCTGCATTTATGTTAGTAAAATCAGCGGGACTAGGACTAGGATAGTAGTTTCCGTCATCATTGTAATTGATGGGAGAGAAATATCTATCCATTGTAGTTGAAAAAAAAAATTGATGTAGAAGAAATAAAAATTAAAGAAAGAGAATTGGAATATGGAAATTGGAAATATGAATTAAAAATTGCAAAAACTAATCAAAAATGAATAATTGAGAGATTAGAGAATATGAGAGAATGAGAGAATTTGAGTTGTGAGAAAAATGTGAGAGTTTAGGGCCAACTTATAGGAAAAAATGGGAAAGAAAAATGACGAAAAAGACTCATCCAACGACTATAAAACGGCTATATTTCAAGGGTAAATGGGTAATTTGAAAAATAAAATAAAAATTAAAATAAAATAAAAATTTTTATTTTTTTATTTTTTTCGGCCAACCTAGAGGGTTGGCTATTGCAACCCGGCAGGTTGGCGGGTTAGCCGTTACAACCCGCTGGGTTGCAACAGCCAACCTTGCGGGTTACCGGGTCTCTTGAAAAAGAGACAAAATAGCAACCCGCCGGGTTGCGGGTTGCCATTGTGCAACCCGGCCCACCTGGGGGTTGCTGCCGGGTTAGGGTCAACCCGGGTTTAACCCGTATTTTTACGGGTCGGGTTAGGGTTGACCCGCCTAACCCGGCCCAAATGTTCCACCTTTACTTCCAAATGAGAGCCGCTGTCATTCATTGTCAACAGTACAAGTCCTGACTTCCGCAATCCTCTCCTTTTCATAATTTACATGTAACAAGTAGCTGAAATTTCTTGTGCAATCTGTTGTGAAAATAGTGATATAAAGATGACAAATTAAATTGGGAGCACCCTGAAACAATATCTATGAGTTACAAATAAGTGAGCTACACAGAGCAACATAAATTAGGAAAATGAGACATGCAGAGCAATATGAACTAACTAGGAAACTATCTTCATATAATGCACAAATCGTTGGCTTCTTTGGTCATTGTTGGTGAAAGGCTAATTTCTTTTTCTTTTTCTTTTTCTTGAAACTGTGAAGTCAGTGTTTACTATGATTTTTCATTTTCTGTTTTCACAAAATATAAAATCCATATTTTTCTTAGTATTTACAATTTTATTCTATTTTTCCGAAAAACTAGTATATCGAAGGTGCTTTCTTGTTTCACTACTTAAATTTTTTACAATATATCAAACATTGACTTTAATCTCAAAACTACATAAGTTATAATCATTTTATTAAAACAGGAGAAAAGAAAACTTGATGAAAAGTTTTCCTTGTAAACAAGAGCTTCACATTCAGAGATCGTCAATCATGTATTTTACATGAACTTATATACATGACCATTATCTGTACAATGTTCTCTACAGAAAGAACGCCTTCCAGTTTTAGTATATTTCCTTTCCTTATTTATATTCTTTACACAAATGTCCATGTATTATTGTTCTACAAAGTTTACCAAGGAGGAAACCACCAGAATACTAAAAATCTCCCATCCTTTGTCAGGGATCCATAATCCTATTCATAATTATCCTGGTACTCCATCTGTGTTTTCAATTACTTCCCACAAAGTTCCCAGAAGTTAAGGATGGATAGCTGAGCTTTACAAATATAGAGCAACCAAAAGCAGCTTAATATGTGAAGAGTCTGATCACTTTCCGTAATAATATACCTGGTGTAATCAAATACACATAATACTGATTAGAAGTTCAACCACAATAAGGAACATAAAACAACAGAATGCATATTGGAACGTTAATCACTAATATATTATAATCCAAAAGTTCAAACCCTTTTAACGGCATAAACTCTAATTTGATATTTTCATTGCACTGATAAGTTTGCAATTTCAGTGGACTACTACACTCACATTTTTTACAATTACCGAAGTTGTACAATATTTATATTTAATTTTTTTCAGGGCAATGTATTAACCAGTTGTCATCAAATAATAAAATTAATTCTTGCATTTTGATTATGTGAATACTTGGTTGTATGTAAAAATCTGCAACACCTCTGTTAACCCAAATGAAAATATATACAAAAAGAAGTTGGGTGTTTTAGTGATCCGTATCATGTGACAAAAAATCACAGTTCTTCACTCACCAATAAAGTTCTCAGATGACAGAAGCTAAACCACCATAACTAGGAAAATCCTTAAAGACGACAGTTGTAGGTCGCACATTTTTCAGGAAAATGTCATAGCATCCATTTCAAATATGTGCAACAAGTGCAAGACAATGGCATGATGCTCACAAAAGCATATACAACAAAAAAATGGCTTACCTTAACAGTTCGGTCAGCATATCCAACAAAAAGCTTTCCTTGCCAGTAAAACAAAGCTGTTATGACAGAACCACAGGATATTGAACCAATAGGTATGGCATCCACGTGAAACTCATTCACCATTAGTTCCTACAAATTGATAGCAACATTGATGAGTAACATAAGTTCCTAAATAAATGAAATATATATTAAATTTAATTCAGAAGAGTTTAGACAGAAACAGGATATTATTAGCTTAAAGTTAAAATCACAGTTGAAAAGAACTTTCAAATGCAAATATGTACTACATTACAAGTTCTTAAATAGGTTAATATCAGCCATGAATCAGCTTGTCCGCCTTCAAGCCATACAAGAATTGATGTAATCAATATAATTAAACAAACAAATGATACACCTGCACACTGACAGTCTTGTCCCAGCCTCCTGTAAACAGCCATTTCCCCTCCATGCAAATAGACAGGATGGAACCATTATGTGTTTGCATGGATTTCATTAACACATCATTACTCCAGACCTGCAGGATGTAGTGTTGAAAGATAATAAATTCACTGACTAAGTTAATCAGGAAAAAAGCTTGAAAGGAAAGCAGCAAATCCATATTGGTATTCCCCATGACAAGGAAACACTACTATATATTCCCCATTGGCTCAAAAATCATATTCATGTGCATGTTCAAGCATACACATTTTCGAATGCGGAACTGCAGATGCACAATACTTAAGCATATAAATCAATCTTTCCTCAAGCTCATGCAATGTAATTCTAGCATTCTACATTAACTATCTACGAAGTCATAAACTGCAGAAATCAAAGTAAATGTCCAAATCTCATATCCTCCCAGAAGTGGTGGTCGTTAACCACTCCGTAAGGATTCTGCCACCTAAGCTTCATAATTTTATGATGCTAATAAAATATTAAATTCTGTCCCACATTGTCACATGCGAATTCTCAGCATAACATGACCAAAATAACTTTGGCAGGCTATTATAGACCACCTTGAAAGTTCAAAATTATTTCACTTACATGTAGTGTCAGCTATTCAATACCCATAAAACATAAACAGATCAAACCTGGCTCAAGCAAGTATCAGAGACTACAACACCTTTATAGATCCATTTTCATGAGCTGCAACAATAGTATGCTGATTGGCAGTAAGAGACAAGACAGAGTATACATTCCCCATACTGACTTCCTCCAATACCGTCAACAGACTATGATCACTTAGACTCCACAATCGGATGGTTCCATCCCAACTCCCACTATAAAGAACCCCATTGCATACTGCTAGTGTAGAAACTACGGATTTGTGACCATTCATAGTGCATGATAGGGCACCATCCTGTAAAAGACAATACATTATGGATAATGTATAGCATTTGGAAAAGATGAGGTTATAATTGGAATAGATCATGCGATGACAAAAAATTCATTACCAGCAATGACCACACTTTAATTGTCTTATCTCCACTGCCAGTATATAGATATTTCCCTAAACTAGCCAAGGCATGAATACCACTATAACGCCAATCCTTTGGTTCATTCCATTTCTTTATTGGTTCTTGCCCAAGAGGGAAACTAGTGCTCCATACAAATATACCACCTCCACTGTCACCACTTATGCATAATGGTTGTTCTTCATCCACATAGACTACTGCCATGACTTTATGCTCATGACCTTTGAATGTATGTACATGAGAAAAGTCCTGCACATAAGCACAAAGAAGGTAGTTGCTGAAAACAGATAACAGAAAATAAGCCTCAAATCCAATAAAATAATTAAAAAGAAAAAAGAGAGAAAACTTTATGCTCTCTCATATCATATCAATCAAACAAAATACTGAAGTGGATCTACTTACGCATTCAATATGAATAGATAAGAATCATGAC